>NC_056732.1:371446177-371461177 GCF_019279795.1 Protopterus annectens | reverse complement strand
ACTATAACCAGCAAATTACATTCTGATGCTGCCAATGGTGTTATGTTGTCCTCATGATACTTACTAAATTTTATGTTCTTACATAGTAAGAATAGGTTAGGCAGCTTTGAAGGCCTTCTAGCTTAGCAGGTACAGGTAGATGCAATATAGATTTAATCATAAGGATAAAGCCCAAGTGATACAAGAAAGTCATCCCAGGGTAAACCCTGCAATACTCATACTCAAATATAACAGAGATATTATACAATGCTACTAGTTAAAAAAGAAACTTCTGAACTTTTTATTAAATAATATCGTTTTATGAAGGACCTTTTCTGTTTCATCTCTTCTTGCATACTATACTATCTACAGATCCCTTATGGATGTACAAATGCACTGCACATGCATATAACTGTCACCTGCTCAGTAAATCAACTTAAGTGCAGCTTGTGGTACTCTTTTTTTATGTTACATGATAGCTTGGGTGTGCACTCATCTGGATGTTTGCATGAGTTATGTTTTAGGGTGGTATTCATAGTCATTACGCAAATGAGTATAGACTATCTGTGCTGTCTGTGTGCTTCGGCAGCAAAGGTGTGATTCATAATTATTTACACTAACACACAACGATCACAAATAAGCATAAGCAAATGAAGTCAGAATGATATGCAAATGAGAAATTATGCAAAATGGCATATGCTAATGAGACCTTCTACCACCTATTGGTGATTCATAATTATGATTTCACTACTTTCCACGGATTCATTATAAAAGCCAGTGATGCCCCTTTTCTAGTTACTTTGCAATCCACGATGATGCTGTTACTTGCTACTAGGCTTGCTATTTCCCAGAATGAGCTGCTGGTCTTACCAGCGGCAAACCACTTGCTCCCAGCGATGCTTAATGGCCAAGAAAGCAGAGATATATACAGGGAATAGCATCCCATTGGTTTGACGATCAATAGATACTTGATAGCTTCAGAGTGGGTATGAAAATTATAAGGGTCTTAGTGAGTATGGTCCCCATAGGGGCACCGGGGACATGCATGGCTTTCCTATCCCTGTGGATGTGCCTTCATTGACAGGCTATGCATATGTGGAAGGTTCACCTGTTAACACCAATTGTCATGTCTCATTAGCATATGCCATTTTACTGTTGACCACAACCTTAACTATGATACTCATATCAACATCACAATAAAGTCAGTTAACCAAAAACTAGGCTCCCTCTATAAAATTAAACCCTTCCTTACTCCCATAGCTAGAACTACTATTGCCCACACCCACCTTATCTCAACTCTCTTTTATGCCTCTCCTGTATACACAAATCTATCTAAAAGCAGCCTCAACAAGCTGGCAATCTCCTACAGTAACATTGCCAGATTTGCTACCGGTTGCCCTTTCAGAACCCACCACTGCCAAAATCTGAAACAACTGGGTTGGCTGGAACTGCATAAACAAATTCTATTCCACCAACTGATTATTGCCCATTAAATCCTTTATCATCCAGGCAACACACCAATTCTCATGAGTCTAATTGGCCCATATAAAAATCTTACACACCTACGTTCAGCAAATAAACTACTTGTATCTAGACAAAAACCCAACAATAAAGCAGGAGATTCCCTTTTCTCTAACAATGTGGGAAAAAGCTGGAACCTATTTCCTGGAGAACTCACATTCTCTTTATTCAACTGCACTATTCAAAAAGAAACTTAAATTATACCTTACAACCCACTGGCTATGACCTTGTACTAACCCTGACTAAGATTTATCTTCCTGTTATCCTAGGTTATAGCACCAATTTACTTCTCACTTTATAGCCACTTTAAGACCACTACCTTCTAAGTTGGACTTATTGTGCCCAGGAAAGACTGTATGGACATGTCACTGCCTTATAGATGAGTCACTGTCCTTAACTAATTCTTCCAATCTTGTTTATAAGTATTCTGTTCTCCTGTGCCGTATTTATAACTGTGATTTGGGAATCTCCCACATCCTTCTGAACACTCTTTTCTTCTACTGTTGTTTGGTTAAAAAAAAAAGTTACTTTTATCTATTATGAATGCTAAGTTACCATGTAACACCTGTTTTGTCTGACGTGATCTGTAACTGAAGTTGTAATTTTCTGTTTGTTCTTGTCTTTTATGTGGAGCTTTTCTCCCCGGGCCTCTACTGAAAATGGACATATATCCAGTTAGATTAGCCCGGTCAACAAATGTAAAATAAAATAAAATAAATAAATGTGTTTAATGTAATTATTTCATTTCAGCATTCAATTCTCAATAGAAATATAGGTTACTGTTTTTAAACCAACCTTAATGAGCAGACATACATTGCTGCTGCAGACTTTGGTAACAACCAGTGTCTTCATCACCTCTGATTATTCCAGTCCCATCATCTTCTGTGTCACAGTCAGCCCCACAAATAGGAGGTATTCCTCATCTGGTGTTAAAGGGATAAGTATTGGAGGCCCCTCTAGCACTAATAAGAGCAAACACATTCTATTTCACCTTGGCTCTAGCACAACCTACTCTATAATTTGCCCTCTCAGCTTTAGGCCCCCCTTTCAAAAAACAAATTTGCCTTATGTCTTACGGGCTGCCATAGGGATGCAGTTATCCTCATGGTTGAAGTTGTCCTTTCTCTGCTTTGACTCCTGGTTTTGCATCATTACTGCTCCTACAACAATATGCCCCAGCCATACACAAAACATATTTGATGTAATCATCAGTTAAACATCACAACAATGAAAGAATGTCTGCAAACCTCAGAAAAAAAGTTATATAAACCCCATAATTATATAGACATGCAGAGACTCATCCCAGACAAGTAAGGTGGTGCTGAAGTAATGTTTGCAGTATTATGAATAAATTCACAATAGTAAGGTAAGCAGCTTGTTAACATATCCATCCTGCCCTTACCACTTTAATGTATTCGTACTGTTATTTTTCAATAAACAGTGAGACTCAGAAATCTTCCAGTAAAGACATGTATGTTAAGCCAACAAAATATCCTTGTCACTTTAGTACTTCACTATTAAACCACTGCAATTCTACCATGTGTGCACAATCATTAAATTACACCAAAGTGATCACTAATCATTTCCAATGCTGTTTTAATGAATTTCCATTTACAAATGACAGCTTTACAGTATTCATTTAAGCCATTGTAATATGCCCAACATATCCGCAAATCAGTAAGCTTACTGAAGCTTTGAACTATTTCATAGTAATTTGCAATAATGCTATTATTTTTGTTTACTTAAAAAAATCTGTAGTTTCCTAAGCCCTTTGCTGCCTATCTTAAGCGATTGCAAGGTAGTATAGTGGTATTACTTATTCACGTAAATTCAGGGTCATTTACATGTTTTTTATGCAAATTAAGTCTTTTTCAGTTTTCTCTAGGAATTGCAGTAATACACAAATGTGTAAGCAAACTTATCCGTGTAATCACACTTCAGGTACTTGTGAATGTACTCCTGTGTTTGCACAAGCATGCTGGGGATAGCAGCAGAGTCTGCAGCAGTCCACACAACATCAGTTATTCTCTAACATGGCCATGTTTAGAAAAAGCAAAATGTAGTCATATCACATTAAGCAGAAAATTATCAAAGTACACATTACTATTATGAAGAATATGTACTGCATCCTTTTGTAACACTAAATATGCTTTGTTTAATGAAGGTTGAATTGAAAGGAAGTGAAAACTTCCTTTCAGTTACTACATTTTTCTGTGCAAGTACATCTTCTGTTTCTGCCTGAAGAATATTCACAGTTACATTAAACTGCAATGTAGGTATGCAAACCATAACAGCTGAATGTAGAGCACAGACTGAAAGTTTATGGTAAGATTCCAGACACCCCCCTCACTATCACCCACACTAAACAGACAAGCTGTACACACACATAAAAGTGTATCAATTTGAAGGAAGATGTACTCCTACTATTTCAACTTGCAATAAAGGAAATATTGGCACTGTATGAAAATTCAGATGTGAATAAATGCTTAAAAGGGTTCTCATCCAGGAAAAAAGAGGTCATTGTTCCCCTCTACTCGTCACTCATTAGACCCATTATAGAGTACAATGCCCCTTTTGGAATGTACCTCACAAGACATCTGCAGCAGCTGGAAAGGCCACATAAGTACCTCACAAAGAGGATTACTGGCCTCAATCAAATGCCCTACACTGACCGCCTCAAAAAACTCCAGCTTTACTCCGTAGCATATCGCCTACTCTGAGGTGATCTCTGCCTAACATATAAAGCTATGTCAAACCCAGAGCTGTTGGACATGCTATACCTAAATAAATCCCAATCCCTCAGAGCTACATGCTCTAGGGACCTAAACCTTGTCACCACAATAAAAAGGACATGCTGGAGGGATAGATTCCTGTCCCAGAGACTTCCTATACTCTGGAACAAGCTACCCATGTATGTCAAGCAAAGTTCTTCATTAGTACTCTTCAAGAAAAATCTTGATGAGTGGATGGGAAATAGGAAATATACCCCGGGGATCACTTCTGTGTCTCTGCTGGACAGTGGCACAGGAAAATAACTTTCTTGGGTGGCGTAAGCTATGGAACCTTGCTGGCTAGGTTTACGTAGGCCCTTGGGCAGATAGCCCTAGTACCTAGCTATGAACCTATAAAGAAAAAAAACAATATACTAAGCAACTGCAGAAGTAACTAAATGCCTTGCACAGAACTAGTAGTCATATTAGATATGTTAAGGATAAAAAGGTAAGAGGCAGGTAAACAACAATGGCGTTTTCTCTACCTAGCCAAAGAGGAAATGGAGTACAACCATAATTAAGAACATTGGAGAAATAAAGGATTAGTTGAGCGTGCAGGTAAATATGAATAAAGTAATAAATGCTATTTTCTGTCTAACTGTACGATTATATAACTGCAAGAATATTTATAAAGACTGGTAACAGAAGAGCTAAACTGCTTTTAGTACAGTTTTACAACAAAATCCATATCAAGCATAAATATCAAATGTATTACCCTTTCTTATGTTACTATATATAAACTGCAAATGTAAACCCCACCAAGACTTGATAGATACACCTTAATTCTTCCCATGTGTGCATAAGTACTTCCCATATTTCTTTTCTATTTCAATAAAGATTTAATAAAAATAAAATTGACTGATAATAACTTGAATGACATGTAACATTTTGTGTGAATTTACTGTGTATTTCTTTGTCTCTCCCACCTTTTTTCTCTCTTTTTCTTATATTAATTATGCACTCCTTTTTCTTTATTTTCATTTTCTCCCATTTCTGCTAATTTTTTATAGAGCCAAATTCTTCAGGAGCAGCCCAGTCTTTTTTCATCCAGGGATTCCTTACAGAGTCAAGGTAGTTTATCCAGTACTTCAGGCATTTTGGCAGGCAGATGGCGGCCCGGTAAGTCTCACTGAACATAGGCTTTGGGAACTGTTTGAGGAAGTGGTGGAGCAGGTTGTGGACACATGTATTCAACTAATCAAGGATTTTATTCAGCTACTCCAATTGGTGCCGGTCACCATGTCACTTCAGGCCCCTGCCACCTCAACATCCAGGTCCTCCACTGTAATATCATCTGGCAGAGGAAACTTTGAGGCCTTGTGGACTGGGGGTGTTTCTTGGGATACTCTCCTTTTCACCCCTTTCCATTATCCTCTCTTCTACACCTTTACTTCCCACCCAGATTACCCTCTTATATAAAAAATATTTGAAAAAAATAGATGGTCTATCCCCTAACAAGCACACAGTACCCCTCCTCTCCCATCTCCTCCAGTGCAACCCTCTTGATGGTTTCTTTCTGTATCTCCTTTTTTGTTGAGGATTCCCCTTTTTCCAATCTTTCCTATCTCCCCCTTTTCACTCTTTTATGAAACTCATTTAGGTGCCCACATAAGGATACCCCCTATATAAAACATTTTAAATCTCCTTATTGTTTTAAAATATTAAGAAAAGCTGCAAAGTCCTCCACTTGCCCTAAGTCTTTCAAGTGTGACTGCACATAGCCACGTTCATCTGGAATATCTGAGTATGTACAAAATCATACAAAGCTTAAGGCTTTCACGCATTCCTTCACATACACTTAATGATTCACTAGTTTATGTCTTTGCTGTAAGGAGGCATGTTAATCAAAACGCCTTCACATTTCCTTATTCAGGATGAATAACCTGCACCTACTGTATCTGCATACAGGAGTATCAGCACCCTTCACAGATAACTGATATGCAAGTGTGAAACTCAGGACATTGAATACCAGTTTTAACAGAATATTACCATGTAATTTGTTCAATTTTTTTAATTAATTTGATATTTCTTTTAACTTTAGGGGAGAGTGCTGTGTGCCTTTAAGATCTATGATTTTATGCTACTCTTTTAAGAGTACAGAGATTATCTTGGCCATTATTTGTTTTTCTTTTTCGTTACAAGAAATGTACACTATACCCTATGAAAGGCAAGAGTTCTTTTCAGACCGCAGTTTTGTATTTTTGTCATTGAAAAAAAAATGGCACTCCAGTCCAGTCACCTCACATCAACTGTAATTTCAGGAGTATCATACTTGTACTGTAAGAGGGCTGGAATCCAAAACAGTTTATATTTGGAGTAGCACTCAACCTGAAGCATTTACACTGCGTCCAGTACCTAAAAAAAGGCTGCATAATTCCTCATGCCACACAGGCAAATCAAGAATCACAGAACCTCACACCTGATTCCAAAATGCTAATTGGGATTGCTATGCTGCAAACATTTTCTGTTTTATGCATTTATTTGCTTCCTTGTTTGTTAAGCAGGGTAGAGTGCTGATTTATGTGAACCAGTTTAAGGCTCAGCTTGGGAAGTGGTACAAAGACAAATGATGCATGTATTTATAAGAAAGTACAAACTTTCATTTAACATACAGTATACATTTCTTTGACATAATTTTTTCTTTTATTTTTTAAGTAAATTCAAATATGTACTGCATTAGGATTATTAATATAATGCAAGCAGTCAGATCTATGTATATTATTTACAGTTGTAGAAATACAAAGAAAGGAAAGAGAGAAGGAAAAAGAGAAAAAGAAAAAAATAAGTACTTTTTTGTTGTTTTCTTTCAGATGATGGGCTAAACATGTCTGGATGTAATTAGTTACCAAGGCAGTATCACTGTTATGAACTGGGCCAGTTAATGGGGGTTACTGTAGTTTATTTAAGTTATACCTATTAGAACTGTAGCAAGAACACTTCATTTTGTAATCTCAGGCTCGTATTGTTGCTTCCCGCAAATCTGATCTACATTTAAAAATGTACACATTTCTCCAAATGTTGCCCCTATGTACTTAGTAAGTGAATACATAATTTTCAGGTCCTGTCTGTTACAACTATAACAATGGTTGCTTTTAGAGAAATATTCCTATCTCTTTAAAAGTTATGTACATATCAGTGTGGCACAGAATAGCTGACACAATTGCAGAAATATTCAGGCCTTAGTAAAGCAGAGTGCTTCTGACAGACATTAAGAAACAATGTATTCAGCTGAGAATGAAGGATACAGCTTTGATACCATTTGAATAACCAATGATAACATTCATTTTGAAGCACTTGCAGCAGCCTTATCTGAGTAAATAATAGAACTCAGATTGGATCGGATAGGTAAGTATCCCAGACACCAACCTGTCCATGGAATAGGCTCCCCATCCATGTGAAACAGAGTTCCTCCGTAACTCAACTGAAATGCAACTTGGACAATTGGATGGGAAACTGGAAATTCATCCCTGGTTTGGCAACTATGTCTCTAATGGACACAGGTAACCTGTAATTGGTTAATCTCCCAGGCCCATGCTTACACTTATCAAGGGTATCAGAACTTGTGAAATTTGGGATGCATGGCTAGGCTTAAAACAGCCCTTGTGGTCATTAGCCTAGTAAACACGTATGAACCTATGAATCTGTCAGAAAGGCTACACAAATATGAGGAGTTTCCATCACAAATCTGTGGTCCGCAGTGCAGTCTGATTCTGGGTATCTGAAGGGAAAGGAGACATGAGTGAAGTGACTGCGGACTGTAGACAGAGGACCAGAGGATGAGGCCATTTGTGAATTAAGGTTGGACTAAGTTGTTTATAGAGCATGGAACTTTGGAGTGCTTTGGTTCTTAGTAAGACAGAAAGCCACTCTGCTTTTGTATGTACTTGGTAATTGTGCCCTTTTCCTGGGTCAAGTGTAATGAATGACTCTACAAATGCTGCAGGCAGTAGCTTACAGGGATATCATGTTCTTTTTAGAAGTGGAAGCAATTATAGCTAGGCCATATTCTAGCTGGGTGATGAGACCTTTTCTAGTTGCTGTCCTGCCTTCTGAAGTGAGGAAATTAGATATTGTTATCCCAAAAATAAGTGAAAATCAACTTTTGTCTTTACTACTTCTCTGTGGTGTTGGAAGTTTAATTGTTCATCTAGCCAGATTCTTAAGTATATGAAGTATCTGTTTCAAGAAGAGTTTTGTTGTAAGAAAATGGTTTGCTATCAAAATATCGACGTTCAGAAAACTGAACGTGTGATACAACAAAAATGACGTAACACTACTGGCATACTAATTAGCTTATAATGTCGAATCTGATCGAATTTAACAGATTTGACATTAATGTTGAAAATTGGCCATGATGGCAGTGTAGGTGCAAATGTAAATGAAACACCTACACTGTCAATCATGGTTTAGCAGGGGGGCAAGCCCCCCTGCATATTAAATATTCTAACTCTGAGATCACACTACTGTGAGGAAGGATATACGTTTCCCATTCCACACTGTACCGCAACTCTACTCACATCAAGTTACTATCATCGAATGCACACTTGGATTCGCCGATATGTAATCTCGATCTCCTAGTGTTAGACAACACGGAAAGTTGACCAACGTTCAACTTTCCACATTCACTGAACCAAATTTTAACATTTTGAAAGTAAACCGTAAGAAAATATATTCCAGTTCTGTATGATGGATGACAGTTTACGTTGGGTTCCATAAACATTGTCTTAGTTTTCTTAGTGTGAAGGATAAGCTTTCTGTTAATTCATCAGGAAGAAGGGTAATGAAGGTCTTCAAGTTCTTTTCTGACTATTTTGTGTGAGGGGTTGGACCGCAAGAGCACCATTTAGTCCACACATAGGATGATGGGAGGTAGGAGAGTTTTACATCAGTGCAGAATGTAATGTGGAACATCAAAGTAATTAAGTTGCCCAATAAAGTCAATGAACTGCTATGGCACAGAAACAGATCCCCTTGTATGCTGGTTCTGGAAACAGTAAAAGCCTGCAATACAAGTTCTGACATACAGGTAGAACTGTTCTATGGCAGGCTAAGGGCCCGGTTAGAGTGGGTGGTTACTAAGTACATGCACTGTAGTAGGTTTTGTAAATCACTTCTGTTTTACACTATGATAGTGACACAATTTTTTTTTAAACCTCAGACTGTGCCTTAATAGCACAGCTCCCTGGCATGCTACCACTGTATCTGTGGCTAATACTGTAAATATAACATAGATTTCCTTGTCATGCATGCAGTGTTATGTCCAACATAATAGTGATACTATGAAGTAGATATGTTAGAGATCATTAGAAGCTACATGGCATGCTTGTGCATAGTTGGAATATATTATGCATAGACAATGGGATTCATTAACATTAAATGTTTCTTAATACCATTATCTACATGTGGAATACCACTCTTTGTATAGCTAGGAAATTCTAGTGTAGTCTCGGGAGTCCTCTATGGGGACTCTGCCTCATGGTAAAATGTTACAGTGGGTGGGCAGACTTCATAACCATGTTCTGGGTAGCACTGCAAGATGGAAAAATATCCCACAGTGCTACCTCACATCTTTTGGAACCCTGGAAAGAGGTAAAGCTGATGTGCTTTTACTTTCATTGAACACACTGGAAGGAAAAATGCTTTCTGATTAAGTAAAATACTACTGCTGCAAAGCCTGCTCACTGGTACAGAGGCAGGGTGTCTACCTGTAATGCTGGTGATCAGTATTGATTTGTAATGTAGGAAGCTGTAGGAATGGCTGGGGGGGATACGCTTGAGCAGCCAATGACCAACTCCCTTGTCTTATGGGGAAGGCATGGGTTTTTGTGACCTAATGCTACTGTCTACTAGAAGCAGCATTAGTGTCTAACAAAACATCATGGAAAGATGTGCTCATAAGCATGTGTATACATCATTGTATACCCTTCCGTGAAGTTATAGACATACAAAATAAAAAGTCCCTGTAGTCAGTAGTAGATAGAGCAAGATCAGGATGCCTCAGTCTCCTCCACCCCCCCCCCCCAAGATGATACAAATACTCCACCAGCCCTAGCCATGTTGATGCTTCTGGTCCAAGGTAAGCCAGTCAGAGAGAGAGGTGTAATCCTGGCCAAAATAATTATAAAATAACTACTGTCCTACTATTGAAGCTTCTGTATTGTCTTTCAGTGCCATTCTGTTTTCATTAACTAAGCATTGCTATTTTCCTTTCTCATTTGATGTCTAGTTTTCATTCTATATTCTGTATTATTGTCAATCTATATTCTGTATTTTTGTTTGCATTTTAAGTTCTGCATAATCTTCACTGTAATAATAATGCTGGGGCCAGTACCTTAGGGTATTTTCTTACTTTCCATAGAGGTCGTTCTTTGAACATCTGCACATCACACCTCTTCCTGTGGCTAACACTTGATGTGCATCATAGATGTACAGGTGAAAAATCAATGTTTTTCATGTTTTTGAATACTGATAAGTTTTTTAATCTTCATAGTTCTGTTCTGGATTAGTTGGCTCTTTGCAATCAACTCTTCACAACTGAGTTCTTCAATGCATCTGTATTTTAATATTGATACCACTGTTAATTTTTAATTAATGACTTCTATAAAGAGGTGTTTACGCAGGCCTATATTATATTCTTGAAAGCAGACTATGTCGAATCAGACATTGTTGGCACGAGAATATCGAATGCTCAGAATCTTGAGCGTGTAAAGGGAAATCTCCATAAGGGATGATTTCCATTTACTGCAATGTAGTGCGGTCTCAGAGTTGGTATACTTAAGTAGTGGGGGGTGTAGGGGTGCTTAAAACCGTTAGAGTAAAAATTTAAAGTTTTGATTTTTTTTTTTCATTTTCAAAGTTATAGAACTTTGACAATATGGTGTTGACCATATTGTATTTGATGTTCCATAACTTAGATGTTATAATATAGACCCGTTTGCGCCATCTATAAATTTATCAAATGTAACAATATCTACAAATAACTGTTTGTTATTCGTCAAAATGCATCAAGTCCTCATCAGTTAGTTCTGGACCTGGTTGTTCCAACCTTCCATCCCAAACCACTAACTTCTTGTTAAAAATGGGTGACAATTTACTAGAAAATTATGGAATTCTGATTATTCAATGCAGCCAAAAATGCAGCATATGCACATGATATTTTTTATCTGCAGAAAATCAATAAATAAACAATAATGTATATGAAAAATCTCATTCCACAGTTCTGGAGGTAGTTTCATTCATCCCTCTTTTTGTAAAGAACAGGACATTTTTTTTCCACAGAGAGTATTGCATGTTATGTTTTAACAAACTCTAGGGAATGTAGTCTTTATGTTGGGCTGACAGTCCTGCACTAGTGAGTGCTCTGAAAATATCTGTCATACTACGAATTCTGAACATACCTCTCAACTGTACTGAATTCCTTGGTATTTCCTGGTTTGGGCTCAAAATAATAGGGTGCTATGAATTCCAGATTGGACCTCTTAAATCCTGGTGTGATGACTGTGCCCTGGCCCAGCAATCAAGGAGCATCAATCCTCACCACCATCAGGGAGGTAGTCTCCTAGAAGAGGAAAGGATAACTAATACACACAGTAAAGTACAATTTCCCTTAAGTGCACACAGAGACGACAGTCAGTATGGGGCAAATTTGCTCCCTTGCTCTCCAGGTCCCCAATAAGACTCCCCACCCACTGCCACAGCTATAAGGTCCAGGTCTCAGCCTAGCTGGCAAGCTAACCTCCAGTACCCTCTCTGTCCAAACAGTGCTTCATGTCCCTGCCCAGGTAGCTGACAAACACCCACACTTTGAGATATGTATTTATACATCTTTACAGACACTCCTGGGAAAGGCTGACACAGATTCTCCAGCTCTGCCCCTTTACCCAGACTATACGGTAATAATTACTGCCACCACTAGCTTAATAATTTATCAGCTACCCAAAGGCCCTTGAAAGGGTATCTAATTATTACTGTGCAATATTATTATTCAATTGGTAATGTGACTATTCAGTCTAAAGCTTATTAGAGTGGCCTATTACGATAACCTCTATAAATATACAATGTACTCTAAAACCAACTTCTTTACACAAACCAGCCACAGGTAAAGGTTTTTAAAATATTTAATAATAAATAATTAAAACACCAGACAATACTACTATACCACAGAGATATCCAAGAGTTCAGAGATCACACAGAAACTTAAAACAATACAGTAGGACAGGTCTGATGTCAAAGAAAAACACAATCCAACTCTCTAATCTTTAGCTATTCTTAAGAGAAAACAGTGCTATAATCTTACTTACATACATAAAGAGCATAAGCAGTACTGGGGTTGATGGTCTGAGACAAAATGCTTTCAGTCTCTCACTGAACTATAGTTTTTAAAAATACTAAAACAGCTCTGCTAAGGCCCTCCAAAATTACATCATTTTGACACTTCGGTTTTCCCAGTATTCACATTACATCATCTTTACACTTAGTCTGGAGTTCCCAGGCCACAAACTGCATTATTTAGCAAGTTAACACATGCTCAGGAAACTACAACAATAAAAACATTTCACATGTACACTCTAGCAATTATTCCTTAAGTTAAGACAATAGAAAGAATGTGTTCAGCCAGATGCTTTGGCACCATTTTTTAGATAACTGTAACTTCAAAGAACATTTGAAATACTTGGCTTTATTTTCCTTACAGCAGACGGCAATGTTGCAACAATCTTGAAGTTCACATTTTACAGTGTTTTCTTTCATTTAAAAACACAAGCCTGTGTTTTACATTTATTTATACAAATGATAGAATTATGTATCAAATTCTATTTGACTAGGCTGGCAGCCTTTGCCCATCTTTCCCCAATCTTCACACCCGGTTTATTTTTATTTTCATTAGTTTAATGCTCATGCTTATGTTATCACACAACTCCAGTACCCTACGGCATTTCCAATGTGCAGACAAGGGCGCCAGAACCATGGAACAAGGGGGGAGGGCCCTCCCACTTTTAAGAGACTTCACAAAACACTCCGTGGACTGGACTTGTTTTAAATCCTATAATCTTGAACTACTCTCTAGTTCTCTCATCTTAACCTTTCTTAAAATCTCTTCCTTAATCAACTATTACAATTTTCTATTAGTGACTAACCTGTTTTCTCCCTTGATTACATCTGTCTCATTATTAAACTAAATTAATATGCTTTTTTTAAATATAAAACAAAATCTGTACTGCTGTACTATAAAAAACACACTAGGATTTTTTTTCTGTTTTGTAAAACTTGTGCCTGTTATTCTAAAACATAAAGCTTTTATGTAATGAAATATTTCTTCCTGGGCCTCCACTGAAAATGGGTCTTGCACCCATTTGGACTTTCCTGGTAAACAAAAGTAATTAATGCCAAAATATGCATTATCCTCCCTTTTGGAAAAAAACTCAGTTCCCATGAATTACCATGTTGATGGGAGCCCACTGAACACTGAAGAGATCTGGGCACCCAGGTCGACAGCCACCTCACCTTCGACCACCACATTGCCACTGAGGGAGGGACAGGTTCATCTCCCAAAAACTGCCCATACTCTAGAATAAAAATTTCCCATTCATCTCAAGCAGAGCACCTTGCTGGCCCTCTTCAAGAGAAATCTTGACAAGTGGATGGGTAACAAAGTTCATGCCAGGGATCACTCCAGTTGCCCTATTGGATAGGGGCACTGTGAATTAACAAAGGGTGGCAAGGGCAATTTTTTTGGGCTAGGCTTGTAAAGGCTCCAGGGCCATTAGCCTAGTAGACACCTATGAACCCAATAAATAAATAAATAAATAAATAAATAAATAAATACATACATAAATAAACACTATATGTTTCTTAAGAAGATAAGATAAGCAATCTGGAAGAGCATAGCAGACTTGCGGGGGGTGCACTATGAGGGTATAGACTGGGATACGTTCCACTCTAGACGTGTACATGTGCTATACAAAAGGAGCAGTAAGGAATATTACTTCTATGAACTTGGGTATTGAATGCATGCTTATGTTAAATTGATTGAAGTTTACTTCATTTGGAGCTGTGCTTCTACTGAAATGTGCAGATATAAATACAATTCAAACATCCAATTTAAAGACACAGTTAATTAACACTTTATATATGTTGTGCATTCTTCGTACTACACACATAGATATATACCTAGTGTGTGTGTGTGTGTGTGTGTGTGTGGAGGTATTTGTGACAGAGAATTGAGTTAGCACAGGGAGATATATCAATCAGACTGTTACACCTAGATGGATGTGTTACTTAAAAAGTAACCTACACTAACTACTTATAGATGGCTGTTATAAGCCTGTTTCTAACTCTACGCAGTTTGAAAATGTTGCAATACTTTTTCATTTTGGAATGGAGCAACATAACCATGGTGCAGATCAGCAGTCAGGATTAACCGGACTATATTCTGAAACTTAAGTACCTATGGTGGACTAAGCTTCAGTGTTTACACAATTACTTACTATCCTGCAACCAGACATTTCAGTATTTAATGCCTCATTGTAAAGAACCATAGAAGCAATTATAAAAAATTATAGATGTTTTTGTTCTACCTGATATGTGTGCATCTATGTGATGTATGTGGGGGGCAGTAAGTGTTTAAGGGCTCTTTCTTGTAACTGAAGAAAGGGCAAAATATCCAACCAAGCATTTTTGGGTCTAATCCCCCCTGCATCCACTATGGGAAGCAAACCCCCACCATTAGCAG
>NC_056732.1:371386177-371441177 GCF_019279795.1 Protopterus annectens | reverse complement strand
GTAGCCTAACTAATGATCCCTTTTATTTACCAAGACATGAATTATTGCCAGACTCTGACCTGGTTTTGGCCTCATTCCATAAGGGCGTACATAAAAGAGGTGTACATAAATTTCCCATCCAGTTGTCTAGCTTACACATAAAGGGCCAGGGAGCAAGTTTGTTTAACCTCTAAGGGGAATCTAGTCCATAAAAGAGGTGTGGAAGATATCTATACAGCCAACACAGCCTATTTATGTTTTTGCAGATGTTTAGTTATTTTGAGTGGGATTTGGGGGCAGCATTCATTTTGTGGATGTGGGACCCGCAGTGGTGGTGCTGCAGTAGTGTTGTTGCCTCACAGTAAGACGCTGTCCGGTTCGATTCTCAGCTAGAGCGTCTTCTGCGTGGAGACATGCATGAATGGGCATACCTTCGTTGAAGGTTGTGATCAGGGCTGGTAACTCAGCACGTAAAAATCAACTACCAATCATTAGCGGTCTGGAGTTCCGCTGTGGCGACCCCTAACCGGGAAAAGCCAAAGGACACAACATTTGTTTTGTGGATGTGCAGGAGGTTACACAGGACTAGATATTTTGAGGGAATGTAGATTGCTCATCTCAACAATCACTAGAAAATGGAAAAGAGTGAGAGTGCTTTACGGTGGTCAGGGTAACTCAAGGATATGCCCTTAATTTTTTGTAAGGAGACATTGTGGTGTCTCATGCTGGGTCATATGCCCAGCCAAGTATATACCAAAAGGGGCGTTCTATTGATTGTTGACCTGATAAGGAAGGAGTAGAGGGAGATAATGTATTCCTTGGATGGAGAAGATATACCCCTGGTGATCAGCCTGGCTATATAAAAGGATTTTCTAACAGTAGTCACATGGCAGTCAAAGGATAATTTACTGCCAGTGAAGGTGTGACCGAGTCCCTGATAATCAAGTCAAGTTTAGGGGGTGTTGCCTATGGGATAGGAGAAGATGTGCCCAGTTTTGCCAAAGGACACAATGCTGCATTTTTTGGCATTTAATTTGAGGCTGTCATCCAGGCATTACTGGTTAGCATGAGTTAGGCCTTCCTGGAGAATACATAGTTCATCTGTTTTTTTTTTTTTTTTTTTTATTGACAGCTCCAACTTTGCAGGCATTGGCAAACTTTGTAAGCCACAAGCCTTTTTTGTCTGCTTTAATGTTAAAAGTAGATACCAACCAGGAATAATCCAGGAATGATTCTTGTAGGATACTACTGGTAATTACTCTTTTAGTTAAATGTGTCCCTTCAATAGAAAGACTAGGTTTTGATGGTGAGTCAGATTGCTATCAAGTCGGTAAACTAGGGGTATACATTTAATTGGATTAACTTATCAATGATGCAAGAATGTGGAATGGTATTGAAGATTATGGCCAAATTCAGTTATGCTGAGTCCATCAGGTTCAAGAAGCAAGATCCGTTTAAAAAAAAAAAAAAAAAAAACTCCTACTGGTTTGGTTTCAGGTTTTAAAGACTGCTATTGTCCTTGTTTTTGAGGTCCATAATGATAAACTCCATTTGCTTTACAGATAAGAATAGTGAAGGTGATAGCTTTACAGATACCCTGGTCAGTTTTGTGTCCTCCTATGTGGAGTGAGATGACTTCAGCAGTTTTCCACATTTCCAGCAAAAATCCATTGGGCAGGTTGAAATTGAATTCATGTAATAAAGAGTTTACTATGCAGACCATGGCTAGAAGACAGCCTGACACAGTGTCAGGGTCAATGGAGCTAGTGTTTTTAGCCTTGGAAAGAATGCATAGGACTTGCTCAAAGGTGATTTGGGCTGGGGAGTCACAGGCATGCTAATATGCTGTGAATAATTTGGGGGACATAGGCAGGTAAGGTTTCAACGACATTTGTCTGGTAATATGTTGGCACTGCCCTTGGGGGGGTGATTACGTGATGTTATTTTGTATCAACTTACAACACTGTTAGTTATTATTAATTAACTTTCTGCCACAGCTGAAGAAACATTGTGCTTATCCTGAGCATCCACATTTGATCTTGAAGGATTTGATTTTGTTTCTAAGTTCTTTGTTGATCATTTTGAGCTCTTCTCTAGTTGATGATGTGTTATGTTTGCTTTTACAGTCAAGGAGTTTCTTCTCCTATTTGATACTGGGGTTCACCACATAGGTTTGTTTTTAAATTTGGAACTATATTTATGTCTTTTGGGGACTGAGTTCTCAATACTAGTTTGGTGAAAACTGCAGCATGTGAAGTAGGGTCATCTAAGTGAGGAGGCTGTTTGAATTTTAGCAAGACATCAGGATGCTGGAGTAGATTTGTCTTACAGTAGTCTCTCAAGATGGAGGGGTTTTGATGTATTCATGCAAATACAAACTGTCACACCATTGATATGTTTGCTGGCAGTAATCCACTTTAATGGCCTCTGTGTCTTGGCCACATACCAGAAAGAACAGTACAAAACTGGAAAATAAGCATAGATGACAATAATGACGTCCTTACACAGTATGATGGTGGTCAGTTAAGGGTGAAAGAGTCAAGCTTTTGATAAAATAGCCACTCTTTTCTTCAACTCTCTTCTTCATGTATAATGAAACTTACTGTCAAAATGTGGAATAATGCATGGTGCCTTAATGACAATGCTGACACCCAAAGAAAACCCAGGTCATGCCAGGGAGGACATCAGACTACGTACAAATGCCACTCCCGCCAAGAACCGAACTGGAGAGCCTTTTGTTGTGCGGATGCAATGTTATCATTGTGCCGCTCATTACTGAAAAGAAAACCAAACTCCATGGTCTTTCAGTACTATGCGGCTCCAGCTTACTATGACTTCACAGTGCTCAGAGTAAGAAAAGGCAAGTGCAATGCATTCGCACCTTTACCTGACACAAAATGAAAAAGACAACTTCAACATGGGAAGGACAGAAAACAACAGCACTCAGCCTTAAGAAGCAGAAGAGACTTTAGATGCTAAAAGAAAATCGTCTACGGCTTCCATGTCCTACTGCTTTACCCTACAACAACATACACACTTTCCTAATATGATATTTTAATAATAAAGAAATGTTGCCTCTTTTGGCTGTCACCTTTCCCTGTTGTACTCTAATGTACTTTCTTGCAAATACAGAGACTTACTGAGTACTTTTGATGCCGAGTAGATCTTACTTTGCATACACACACATTAATTCACATAGAATGACATTTACCTAATCTCAGTGTGCTAATGCAGTACATCAGTCCTTCAGACAGGTCTATTCAAATGAAAATATCTATGAAAAAAATCAAAACAGATTTGCAGTGTTTCCATAATAAAGCAAGCTGTAAAGCAACACTGCAAAAACTGTAACACTGTTCAATGCACCTTGAAACTGCAACACTGTTCACCCAAAATTCAAAAGACTTATTAGTGATAAGATGTTAACAGATTAGAAACAATGGTTTCACTTAGAAAATGATGCATTGTTCAGTGTACACATTTGCTAAACAAAAGCAACACACACAAACCCTTCCTGAAAGCACAGACTGATTTTACTGAACATCCAGGTTTAATTACTTCCACTACACCTGACCTCCGGTAAAAGCCAACATTCAGTAATGACAATTGTGGATCATAAATTACTTCAGTGTACTTCATTTTACACAAGTAGTACTTTGTCACAGCCTTCCATACTTTCAGAATTTAATGGATTCTTTCTGAAATAAAGCACTGCTCACTGTAGTCACAATTATTTTTGACCCTGAACTCTGCAGTGAATCAGTTGCACTGATTAGTATAATTCGGTAGCTAAACTTATATGGATTGCACCCCTCCTGTCACATGTACTTATTTTACTTCACTCAAGTACACTGAAGTACACAAGTAAAACAAACATAGATGCCAAAACTTTGCAGTGTATGCTTACATAAACCACTGAACAAATAAAAGGGACCAAAATTTCAAACTAAGGAAAATAATACATACTGTAGGATTCAGAAAGATCCTCACTGTTCACATAAATTGCCAACTGTAAGCTGGTTAATTTACACAATCATGAGAAAATGTGATTTGGAGATAACTGTGGCCAGACACAACACTACCAGCTTATTAGCATATCCCAAACTGCACTTTAGCTAATGCTAGTTTTGTCAGACCTGATGGTGGTAGGGTCATCCTGCCACCTGCTATACTCACACTCTTTCTCAACACACACACACACACACACACACACACACACACACACACACACACACACACACACACACACACACACACCTACTACTCAATATACAAGCCCCTCCATACCTTTCAACTGAGCAGATTTTCACAGAACTTCCAGATTTTTCCTGATTTTTTTTTTGGTCTGTTCCTCATTAAATTTGTGATTTTCTGGATTTCTCTCCAAATCAGTGAGGTTTGAATTTACTAAATAATGACAGTCGTTTCAGTTTCAGACTTTGTATATTTCAGAAAGTGCATGGTAAACAAGACCTTTTATTATAGCAACTTTCTAAGTCTATAAGAGCAGTATTTAAAATTTGTCCTTATTTTTGAGGCTTTGTCTCCTCATTATTTTTGGTTTTGTCCACATTTTTTGTACCACAAGGTTGAAGGCTATGAGCCCCTCCCACAATCTCACTCACCCACATTGTAGGCTCCAAAATACACATATAGCCAGATTATTGATTTCCTACCTATCCCCTCTAGTGTAACCAGCCAGGCCAACACATACACGTGCACTCACACACACGCGCACACCCACATATGCACACACATGCATGTGCATCCACACATACACACATGCACATGCATGCATACATACACACACACACACACACACACACACACACACACACACACACACACACACACACACACACACACACATGCTCATCCAGCTTCAAACATGCTCCTACAGACATGAGCACATACATGTCCACTGACATACACACTAACGCCCCCCCACAATCCCATGTCTTCTCTGAAATTAAAAGCACTGCAACTGCTACTATAGCAGTGAATACGTGACCATGGTCCTTTATACAGCATTCACTCTTTTCTCCAATACTGTACATTTATGCAGTATAAGTTGGGAACCATGGTCATGTCTGGGGGAGAGCACATGGCTAATTACCATTAGCCACTCCCCTCAACTGCCACTAGGACTGCACTTCATAATGAGGCTCCCACTGTTAGGAAACCTCAGCAGAAGGGTGGCCTTAGAATCCAAATTAATTACCGGGAGTGGAAGAATGGCCACTTTAAGGTTTCCTGCTCATAGTAAGCCTTTCCAAATCCCAGGGAATGTACAGAAAATCACTGGCAAAACACTGGCATCAAAGAAGGGAAAAGGCAGAAAGAAGGGAAGCTATCATTTCAGAAGCAATAATAGTAAAGACATTTACTGTTTTAATTGTATGATGACAATAAAAAGGGAAAATAAGCATAATCTTCTGTATTTATTGCTGTGTAAGCATATAATGTAAATATTTATGGAGAATGTAACATGTCTTTTCTTACAGTGTCTTGATCTTAGTTTTCAGAAGTTATTCTACTCAACCTCAGTATCTTTCTGGTCTGTTTTTTCTTATAGTTTACTGTCGGCTCACTATGGTCCCATTTGGAATAGTCAAAATCTGAAACTTTACATGCTTGTCAGAACTTTAACAAAATGATGTGACTAAGCAATATCTGTCCATTACTATTTAATATTACTGATGCACACGCACACCCTTGACTGAACTTGTGGTTCTGTGTCCATTTCATTATCTGCACATTTTCTGACAATATAACTTGGATTATCCTTTACAGGGTTAAGGGGTGCAGGAAGCTATTCTTGCTACCAAAGGGTACAAGTTTTTGAAGCTGTTTCTAGACAGGGCACAGGTTTATCACAGAATGCAAATGCATGCTCACTCATGCACTACACATATGGTGAACACTCACATGGACACAAACAGGACATGTAGGTTTCACAAAGATGGCACCTCAGCTATGAATTGAACCTAACCAATCTCTTGTTATGAGACGATGCCATACTGCCCTGTGACATACTATGTAAACATCAAACAATAAAAACAGTAAAGTTGAAATTGTAGCTAACAAATGGTGCATCCTTCACCAAATGGTATAACTAATAAGGCTGAAAATTACAACTTGCAGTTCTGAAATCCTTCACTCACATTTTTTTTCTTTGTGCAGAAAACTTGGTTTTACTTGCAAACGTTGCAGTATGTTTAGCTGCCATACAAAACTAATGCATAACCAGTTAGACTTTTTATAGAAATGTCTAGGCAAGGAATATTCTGTGTTATGTCCTAACTTCCGGCCTGAGGAGGTGTACATTATATTATGTCCAGTACCACTATGAGCACTTCAACAATGTGGCTCTTCCACACATTAACCTGCATCAGCAAAACTGTTGGAAAAAACACTCACTGAAGCCTTTAACACTAGAAATAATCCCCTGTCTCTATCAAAGGACACTCTTCTGACTAGGATGACCCCATAATCACCCCAAGAAAGGATAGCAGCTATTTGTTCATACAGTCCTTACCACACTGACCATTCCTCTACTACCTTGGCCACTACTTTAACCTAGGCTACTGGTGGTGCAAACAAATGGTCAGTCACTTGGGTTTCACCTTTCTGGCCAACCTACACAAGTTGAGTAAATTCATGCACAGTCCACAAAAGAGGCAAGTATGGTATTACATCTAGACAAGTTCATTCTGAGAAAAAACAAAGAAAAACAAGAAAGTTGTTTCCCAGTGGAATGGCCTGTTTCCAATGCACACCACTGCCAGAGTATTACAAGAGCCTTTACAAACCTAGCCAATAATACCCAGGATATGACCAATACAATATCTTAATTCCCCAAATATGGTGTGGGGTAGTATCAGGGTAGTGGGTATTTGGGTGTTGGATCCATGAGTCATTTTACAGACTGCTTCTGTCCATAAGGGACATGGGCAGTACTCAAGAGTGAATTTATGATTTCCCCATCCATGTATCTAAATTCTTTTCAAGATAGTGAGGGACACACTTTGTTTTACAAAGATAGAAAGTTTATTCCATAGACAAGGTAGCCTTTGAGACATGAATCTATCTCTCCTGCAAGTTCTGTTAGTCACAAATAAGGTTCAGGTCTATGGAACACATAACCCTTGTATAATATTTCTTGCAAATATGTAATTTCATCAGGGCTGAATTAGAGAATGCCTTGTAGGTCAGGTATAAGTCATCTCTTAATAAATTATAAGAGACAGAGTACAGGGATAGGGCCTTTAGTTGCCATGTGTCTTATGCTTTGTATTTTCTAATGAGAAACCTCTGGGGCCACTCCAATTGGTATAAGGTTCCTGGTTAGGTACATGCAGAAGAGAGCACTGTAGTCAATTATGGGCTGAATGATGGCAGAGTACAATGGCTCTATGACTTTGTTTGATCTTGATCTCTATTACTTATAAGTTGAGCCACACAGAAGACCTTCCTCACTATTGGAGCTACCTGGGGGTCAAAATTTAGGTTACTATCTATCTGTGTTCCTAGGTCCCTCACCACAGGGTCTACTATTAGGGTTGAGCTATCAATATTACAATTTGCAGGGATATATGACTTACGGAAGGTTTTGAGTATGCATTTTTTTAGCCTTTAGTCTTGTACCATGATTTTGGCACCAGTTGTTTGTCATTTGTATGCCTGTTTGTAGGATGTCAACATCATCTGGGGATTCAGTGATTGTTACCAGCTAAACTCGGTGAGCCAGAGACCGGGGTAACAGGTTTCTTACTGGAACTGGATTCACCTATCCAGACAAACTGTGTCCTGTCAGTGAGCCAGCTGACAATCCATCTGATAATGTAGGGGTTTTTACCCAACTCAGTAAGTTTATCTATGATTCCTGAGTGAAAGATTGTGTCAAAAGCTTTGGTCAGGTCTAGATAAGCGGTGTGTACCACTTTATCATCATACATGGCCCTGGTGACTTTCTCGAAGAAGTCCACCAGATTGAGCAGGCAAGACCTCCCTTTGACAAAGCCAAATTTGGTCTGGTCTAGTTTTTGGAGAATTCCTGTGTTATTGATCAAGTCCACAATAATTCTTTTGATAGCCTTGCAGATAAGACTGGTCAGGATTATGGGTCAATGGATGGGCCCCACATTTGCAGGGGGAAGCCTGCTGCAGTCCTCCATTCCTCTGGGACAAAATCTATCCGGAGGCTGTGGTTAAAGAGGGTTTCTTTTTTTTTTTTTTTTGTATTAAATACCTTTATTGAATTATCACTTGTGACATGGGCAAATTTACATTTATACAAAAGTAATCAAACTGTATCAACAAATTAGCATTAACAAACATTATACTTCACATATCATATAAAACATATATCCTAAACAACATTACATAAATTATTCAATTCCTACCCCCTTTTTTTGAACAAGAAACATCATTATTGAACCATCACTTATGACATAAGCAATCATACATTTATATAAATAAAAACAAACCACACTGACACAATCCCATTTACAAGCATTTTATATCACAAGCCATAATGACACTCCTAGTTGCAAACATTATACATCAATTATAATCTAACCAATCATTTTCAGTCAAAAATTACACAGCTCATTTATGCCCTGTCTTCTTTTAAACCTCAATCCTACCTTTTATGTATTGTTCCCCCAGTTTCCATTTTTTCCTATGTAGTTTACTCCTACCCTTTTCTAAAGATCTCAATTCTAGTTGTTTTATCTCTATTATATGCACTACTTCTATTATACTTGGTTTAGATTTCATTTTCTAGGATTTCCTTTTTTGGCAGCCAGCATAATTAGAAACGGCAAGGCCTCACAATGTGTAGGCAGTTCGGATTCTGTATCGTAGCTCAGAAAAATCATCTCCTTCGTCACACCAATCCACCCACCCAGCACCTCTAACAGTGCATCTCGCAGGAAATCCTTAAAGTAAACAAACCCACCATACTCCCAGAAAATATGTTCCCATGCACCTCTTTCTTCCCTATCACACCACCAACATTTGCTGTCTACCTGAGGAAAAATTCTCTGGAGTCTACTTGGGGTATAAAAATATCTATACAAACATTTCCAAGCAAAAATCCTAAAGCTTCTAGATTTTGTTGCATATTTGGGAGGCATACATATATCCTTCCCATTGTTTCTTTGTGAATTGTTTATCCAGTCTCTCTTCCCACTCCTTTCTAACCTCATCTGATTGATTCTTATAGTTATCATGCAATATTTTATAAGCTCTACTAATTATTTCTTTTTAATGTCAGCTTCTGTTCTAGATTCTACAAAAAAACTCTACCAGTGCTGGTCTTTCATTTAGGACCCCCCCCCCATTTCTTTCTCTTTGCCTATTCTCTGATATTATTCCTTGATAGGGAAGGCAATCTCTAACCTGCAGTGTAAATAAATTCTTGGCCTCTTCCAAATTCTATTACCTTTCCCTTTCTAGTTATTTGCTCCCAATACCTTGGTTCCTTTTCCAGTTTTCTCCAATAAATTCCAGCCCCCATTTTCCTATTATCTGTATCCCTAATTGTAGTCAGCCTTATTGGCAGAATCTCCTTTCTCCATTCCCGTGTTGGATTAGTTCTTATAATACTTTCTGCTACTTTATGGATATAATATTCTGTATGATTATTGCTATTCTCCTTAAAGGCCTGCATCCAAAATCCAAATCTCTCATTGTTTCTTAAGCTCCCCCCTTGTTTCAATTTCATCCCTTTCCACTTTAAATTGTAGTTTTCTGCTTGTGCTATGTATAGGAGCCTTAACTATGAGTTCTGAAATACCCCTTCAAATTGGGTAATCCCAATCTGCCCAGTTCTACTGGAAGAGCCAACTTATCCCACTTGACTCTTGATGTATTCTCCTCCCAGATAAAGTCTTCTAGCTCTTTATTAAGTGCTATCAACAACATCTCCTCTCACTGATAAAAATATGCCTGACCTGTATACAAGACTAAAGTGGCTAAAAACATTTTGAATGCTTGTATCTTGCTAGCCATACAACAAAGCTTCCATTGTCTCAGTTTTTGTATTATCTTTTGTTTAGTCTCTTCCCATGTATCCTTGGCTGCCAAACCAGAGTCATTTTTAACCCATACTCCTAAATACTTCATTTTATCATGTCCCCATAAATACGGATATTTCTGAACCAATTCATGTGTGGGTAGATAATTTACTGCTATTGCCTTTTAGCTTCATTAATTTTGTATCCTGAAAAGATATGACTCTGTTGCAAAATGTTCCACAACACTGTAATGTCTATTTCTGGTTTTGTCACATCTAAAACAATATCTGCAAATAGAGCCAACTTTTCTTGACTACCATACCAATTATATCCTTGAATTTCTGAGTCCCTTATTTTCTTAGACTGATTTTAAATATAATGCAATAACAAAGGGGAAAGAGGACACCCCTGGCTGGTTCCTCTACTAAAGCAGAAATGATTAGAGAGGACCCCACCCACTTTAATTTTCACCAACAATCCCTCATATATCCACCTAAATCAACCTTACAATTTTTTCCAGGAAATGCAAATGCTTCTATTGCCCTGCCAAAGTCCCAGCTTACTCTGTCAAATGCTTTCTCTGCATAAAGACCCACCAACAATAATGGTATTTTCTTACATTCTGCTTCCCTCTGGATCATCAGTGTTATATTAATGTTGTCAGATGTTTACCTCTCCTCCACAAAAACACATTAATCCATATCTATCAGTTTTGGCATTGCTTTTGTCATTCTTTTAGCCATTATAGACATTAGCATGTTATAAACATGGTTTAGTATTGAAATGGGCCTGTATAAAGCTGGGCCTGATGGATCTTTACCCTCTTTAGGTATTACTGCTACCACTTTCTTCCAGGACGTTGGTACTTCTGCTCCTCTTAAAATACTGTTAAACAAAACCTTCCAGATCTTTTATCAATTTTTTCTCTCCTAGCTTCCAAACTTCCACAGGAATGCCATCTATCCATGGGGACTTTCCTGTAGATTGGTTATATATCACAATTTTTATCTCATCTCCTCCTATCCTAACCATTAGTAATTGAGCCTCATCTACTTCTAACCTTGGCATATTTAATTCTTCCATAAACATGTCCATTTGTATCATTTCTTGAGTTCCATATTTCTCTGCTTTAATCAGCCTTTCATAAAATTTCCAAAATATTTCTAATACCTCTGCAGGATCTCTTGTTACCTTCCTTGTTATAGGCTCCCTAAGCTTGGCGACAGCCCTTTCTACTTTGTTTCCTGAGTTGTGCTAAAATGTTTTTGTGCTCTACTGTTATCAAAAAACAGTTGCTAAACAGCAATCTATTAAAACTCGTGCATATTCTTGAGGTAATTTTTTATTTTCTGTTTAGCATTCTGCAGTTGATGCTCCGTGAGATTCCCCCTATTCTGCAGTACTTTAACATTTGTCAGTCCATCTAAATAATTCTTGTTACTTAACTGTATTTCCCTTTCTTTTATTTCCTCCTTATTTTTAAACTCCACCTTAATTTTATCCCTCTCCCTAGCAATATTTTCAGAAGAAATTTCTATCCTCTGTAATAACTCCTGAATAATCACCGCTACCCATTCCTTAAATTCCTCTCTTTTCAACAGAGAGGTAAGCACCAGTGTCTCATTTTTATTTCATTACTCTGTGTTTTTATTTTAGTTGTTGTTGGCATATGACCTGAAATAGTTACTGGGTACATATCAAGGCCTTCAATTAAATGCACATGTTCCTGTGAAATGTAAATTCTGTCTAGAATAGCTCAGTTTTTTATATCTTGTGGAATAATATGTAAAATTACTCCAAACTCCTATTACTGAATTCACATCTTCCATGCTAATATTTTCATAAATTTCTTAAAAATCTACCCTTCTTTGTTATTTGTTATACTTTCCCTTCTGGGTCCCCAGACACATATTCAGTGTTGCAAATCACATTCTAGTCTCCACCTATAAGTAATATTCCTTACTGAAAACTGAATATTCCTCCCAGAATTTTCTTAACCTCCATTATAGGAGTTTTAGACTGAATATAAATAATTCTCTTCCCTTGCCAGTAGCCCCTTAGCACTACAAATCTGCCATTATTATCTTTCTTATCCTCTTCTATCACTATTGGAGCTCCTCTTGCAGTTAATAAGTACTCCACTTTCCCTTTGTCCCAGGTATTCTGCTGAATAACCACCCTGAAAATGCTTTTTTATCAAATTCACATGTTCAGTTCTTACTAAGTGCGTCTCCCGCAACATAGCTATTTGCAATCTACATTTTTTAATATGGTTCACTACTCTTTCATTCTTGTATTTATCTGTGAGACAGTTGACATTTAAAGACTTTACTGAAAACATCATTGCATTAAAAGTTATTATTCCCACCTTTTATCAATTGCACCTTTTTTGTTAAATGTCTAGTTCCAGCTTTTGTGTTACATGCATATACGGTCTGATAGGTTGAGCTTTTATACAGTTGTTTCTTGTCATATCCATTTCAGTCTATGTCACATCTTACAAAACTTTTTGTTTTATTGAAAACCCTCAAACAAAAAGCAAGTACACCCCTAATACCCCTAAAACTTATTAACTTAATACTAACACACAAAATTATGTACATCTTTAGATACTGACGTTTTACCCTTCTAATAGGAACAAATGTCCCAAAATGACCTCCATACTCACAAATATGAGTTAACCTAAAAGAAAGGTTAAACATGCTAAGACACATGGTGCAGCTTGTGCTTCTACTAAGTGCTAATTGGTTTTGTCTTTTCTTTATAGCTCTCCCAGCTGGGAAGACCACTGAATGCTTTCAGGGAACATTATCTCCTAGCCAATTTCTCTTTTCAGTTTTTTTCCTTCAGCCAGTCACTCTCCTCCAGACTGTAGCCAGTTTCTCTTTATGAGATTGTCTGCATGGAGACACGAGAACCAGGCAGACAGTTTCTCTTTATCAGATTATTTCCATGGAAACACGAAGAACAGCTTCAGAATTGCTATTGAGCATACATGTATTTGCTAGAAAAAAGCTTCATAACATTCAATATTCTTTTTCATTTACTTGCTTATTCTCAAAACTTGTTACTAAATCGAAGGTCTTTAATCCAGTCATTTCCCCATGCAAAAATAAGAAAAAGTACATTACTTTTTATTTTGTCATGCTCTTTTAACCAGGCTTTTTTTCTTTGTATTGCCTGCATTTCTTAAAACCAAAACAAGAAAGAGAGAAGGGAGAAATAAAAGAAAAAAAAAACAGCAGCACCTGTTTACAATCCCCATTACATGTAAAAATAAGTGTGAAAAATTTACTTTGTAGCATGCAAAGAAAACCGTACACCACAAAAATTGTGCTAGTAAGAAAAAAATCATTACTTGCAGTTCTCCCTCCTCTTCCCCTCCCCAAAGCATTTTTTTGAACATTAATTACATGAAGCATGGCATATGCTTTAGATTCCTTCACAAGTCCAACAAATTCTGAAAAAAAGTCCAATATTTCCAGATTTTTCTTGTTCTGTCATATGTTACACATATAATCCCACGTTGTTACTGGTTTTATTACTGTTCATCTCCATCTCCAAAATCCTGTCTCTGCTTCATTTCCAATGTACCCTCGATTCTTCTAGTCAACTCTCATGTGCCATTCCTTCACTCCCAACATTTTCTGTTGAAACATTGGAAAAAAATCTCACATGTATAGTCTCTATGTGGTCTTTATTACCAGAAGAAGCACAATATTTCTGTTGGACAAACTTTCATATTTCCTCCTTAGCATATACTTCATCAAAAACTGATTTTGTCCCACCAGTGAAGGATACTTTGAAGATAGCTGAGTACAGCAGTTTGAATCTCACACCTGTGTCTCAACACTCCTTGAACAGTGGAATACATTTGCTTCACTACTGTCTGGTGTAGAATGTGTAATCATTCTCCACAAACACTCTGCTGTCTCCCACGTTTAGTACTTTGTCCTTCTGCCACAGTTTTGTCAAAACCAACTCATTCCACTGGCAGGATTGCATCTTTACTATTAAAGGTCTATGTTGCTTTCCCTTAGCCAATTTTGAAGGATACACATGATGTGGCCTTTCAACTAAGAAATCCAGTTGCTTATTTGTGCTTTCATAAAATGAATACAGTCTGTTCCTTCCAAATTTTCTGGTATAGTTGAACATGTCAGGTTTTCCCTATGTGCTCTGTCCTCGAATTCAATTATTTTTTGAAAAATCTTTTCCTGAGCAGTCTCATTCACCCAGCCTTTTCATCATTTCAACATCTGATTTTTGCAGCTTTATCACCTCATCTGAATATTTAAATCTTTTTCAATTTTTTTTGGAGTCTTTTGTTGTTTGTGTTGATATACTCCATCAGTGTTTCATTTTATCCAGGTCTGTGTGCACTTGTGTTATATCTTCCTTTAGGCTATTGGAATTCATGTCTGGAGGTTGCATTGCTTTTTCTGAACAGCTGCAGAACTTTCATCAGTCAGTGTTTCTTCCTTACTTTTTGTAGCTGATTTTTCTAGGTCCTCTGTACTTCTTTTTTTCCCGGAATCCAGGCAGTACACTTACTATTTACCATAAACACAAGTCTACTGCCTTATTTGCTGAGTTTTGGTTTTCACAATGGAAGAGTTAGAATTAAGCTGTTATGCAATGTGCAGCCATCTTGCAAGTCATTGGTTAAAGAGGGTTCCTAGTGGCCCTGATAAATTCTGTTTTAAGCTATTTGAAGCATCCTGGAATGCTGTTGGGACCCATGGAGGCTGTGTTTTTGGATTTATCATATGCAGTAATGACCTATTCCCTTGTAATGATCAGTATTGGGATGGTTGTGTGTATTTCTTTGTGGTGGGAGGCAATGGGGAAGAAGTTTAAACTGAACCTGTTGGCCAGCAGGTTTGCTACAGTTTAAGGCTGGGGGTAAGTGTTGCCATTCATGATTAACTTGTCACATTACTGAGTGTTTCCCTTGAAGCTACTAACAATTATAAAAAAGCCTTCGTTATCTTTCACCTAGGATGCTATCTTTGCCTCATAGTTTGCTTTGGTAGATTTGATCAGCTCTCTTATTTGTTTGTTTAGACTGGTGAGGATCTTTTTTCAATGTTTTGCTGTTCCTTCTTAGCTCTGGAGAGGATTTTTTCCCTTTTTTGATTAGCTTATTTATGGTAGGGGGTCTATCAGAGTTGTTTATTTTTGCCACAGGTTTGACTCAGACAGGTACTGCCTCCTCTAGGCAGCTATGAATGTGGTTGTACAGTGCTTTTGTGTACAGCTCAGAGTAGGCCTCAGTGTCATCCTGGTTTGGAGGGGCTTGTAAGTTTGATAAGATGTCACTTAGTTTGAGGTAACTGGCCTTAGCAAAGTTCTCAATAGGTTTGGAGTTTGATGGGAGTTCTCAATTAGTTTTAATACTAAATGAGATAATTTTGTGGTCAGATCTTACCAAGGTGGAGTTAATGCATGGGAGGGAGCAGCATCGCCCCATGTTCATGAGTACTAGGTCTAGGATATTAGTAACTCTAGTTGGGGAGCTAACTAGTTGTTCCAGGGTGTTTGTGTTGGCAAAGTCCAAAATCCTCTGAGCAAATGAATTATGGGTCATATAAGTTTCCCAGTTTATGGAGGGGTAGTTGAAGTTACCTGTAAATATAGTGTTAGGCTGAATGATAAGAGGTTCAAGTAGGTTTAGGTAGGAGGTGTGGTTTTCCAGACTCATGTTAGGGAATCTGTGGCTATCAAGGATATGGGGGGGGGGGGTATCGCACCTATGGTTAGTTGGGCATAGAGCATCTCAAGCGGGTCATGTTGAACAAATCTAGCAGTGTACCTGTCCTTTATGAACATAGACACTTCTTCCCTTTGTTTCATCCTGAGCTGATGGGGGATCGAAATGTATGAAAGACATTGTAGCCTTTGATAGCAGGAGTGCTTTCTATGGTTCTGAACCATGTTTCTGTGGTAGCATACATGCCTGTATTTTTCAGGGTGAGGCCTGCTTCCAGGGAGTGCAGTTTTTTATTTAAACTCCTAGCACTGAGTAGCAGTACCTTTAGGCAGTCATGACTGATTTTTATTTTGTTGGAGGGTTCAACAACTTGGCATGGCCTAAAAAAGACATTATTGGGATAGATAACATTTTTGCCAGTATATGGAAGCCAAGTGGTGACAAGCGCAAACCATCTCTGGCAAAGCATTGTGATTTGTCGATCATGTCTCCCCAGGCTGACAGATATTGGATCCCCTTGTTGTGACACCAGAAACTAAGCCAATTGTTGAAGTCAATCATATTTTGCTGGTATTGTGGCATCATTGGTGAAGGTAGGATGCTACTAAAGGCTAGATTCGTACTCACCTGGGACACATATTTTAGAGATCTCCATCATGTCTCTCTTCATATAGTTCAGTGAGGTAAATCGTAGGTCATTTATGCCCACATAGACTATAAGAAGAAGAAGAAGACTATGACCATGTCATACTGGTATTTGTGGTTTAAAGACCTAAGTGCATGAGTGACCTGTCAGACCCTGGCTCCAGACAGATAGCTTGCTGTGATCTTCTCCTTTTTTAGCCTGGTATGTCAGTATGTCGTACAATGGAATCCCCAATAACTAGAATGTTTGGTTGCATGGTGTGTTGCATTATGGGCTTGAAAGTGGTGCTACTATGATTTGCAGAGTTGTGTTGTGTGAGGTACTCTTTTTTTGTGTATGTGCTGAGCCAATGAAAGATACTTTTATGAGATCTTGGGGGTTCGGGTAGATTATAAGTGAGTACATCTGCATATGTGGGTCTAGGTATTTGTTTCTTAGTGTTGACAGTGAGTGTTTTGGGTGTAACACTAATAACCTGGTCTGCATTTTTCATGTATGTTATGTGGCAGAGCTGCCTCCAATGATATTGTGTCTACATCTCTCAAACTGTTTGTCTGTTCTAAAATTAAATGGTTGTCAATGAACATTTGGCAGTTACTACACTGCCTCTGGATGCCCATGTCCAACACTTTGGGAAAAGAAGACAGATTATTTCTCAAAGAAACCCTGTTTCTGTGGAAATCGACATAGGGTTGGACTCACCATAAGATCTTGCAACTTAGACACTCTTCTTGCAGAGGTCAGAGCAATCATTAAAACAGTTTTACATGTTAAGAACCTCAAGTCAGCCAAATTAGCTGGTTCAAATGGAGCAAGTGTTGGCTTTTCTAACATAAAGAAGAAGAACAACACCGTAAAATATGAAAAAACCCTCTGTGCAGCTGGAAAGCTTACAATTCTTTTAATGTCCATAAAAAACTTTACAAATGAGCGCTTTCGTCTGCTCAGGGCAGACTTCATCAGATGAATAAAACCACTGGTGCATCAGATATTTATATTAAAATCAACAAAAAATCATTCAATTAACTGAAGTCAATTAGAAACTTAAAGTTGCATCTACTCTCATTTTTTTGGGGAAAGGCTGTTACATGGCTAAAACAAGGCAAGACAAAAAAATATATATTTATATTTATTTTTATTATTATAGTAACCTTTTAACCAAAATGAAACATTAAAAATATGTTCTAAAAACCATACGTGAATTAAATAAGACAATGTAAATAAATACAATGAATAAATATAAGGAATCCAGCAAACATGTTATTGTGTAGATGTTTGGTAAGGATAATTTCACCCCATCTAAACAAAATGTTCTTTATGAAGGTAATGAGAAAAACATATGAAAGTAAATATAACCTAGATGGAGTGTATAGTAATGTTGAATGCAGGAATGTGAACAAAACTGGTACCCAAACCTAGTATAAAATTGTTACTGTCAAGTAAGATTGTTCCAAAATGTTAAATGAAACCACTGATGTAATGAATGTGGCCTCAGACAGCCTCCGGTTTTGGGTTCAGGCACCTAGGCAGCAAGACATTTCCCTGTGGTTCATTTGACTGGGGAAACATGGCTGAAGTGACATTCAGCTGCAGAGAAATATGGCTGTTTACAAATTACCTGTGGGCAAAGAGAAGCACACACTGCCATGCTCACAGCTTTAATAGCCAAATGTATGGCAGCAGAAGAAGTAATAAGTGTTGTGCTCAGTGTACATTACATACTTATATAACTACAACATGTGTAAGTGTGCTACAGCATGGAGGAAATCCTGCAGACTACTATAGTCACATTTATGCTCCAGTATGCATTTTAGGTAATGTTCCCTAGACACTGTGAAGGGGATAGTGGTCCACACACTCCAATTATAAAGGTACTGTCCATTGTGCACTGCATTTTTACTGCCACTGACATGCCCTCTGGCCAGCCTGCTGCTGATGCCTGCCATATTGCCTGCTGTCTCATGTTCCTCTGGGGACCATGGACATTGTTTTCCCCCTGTGCATTTAGTTATTAAAGCTGTGGACATGGCAGTGTATGCTTCTCTTTGCCCACAAGGAATTTGCAAACAGCCATATTTCTCTGCAGCTGAATGTCACTTCAGCCATGTGTCCCCAGTCAAATGTACCACAGGGAAATGTCGCACCCCCATTTAAAGATACTGTTAAGTATCATGACATTCTGTTTTCTTTCCTTGGTACCAGTATTAAAGTTGAGGGCAGTGAGATTATAAGCAGGATATTTAGACCTGCAGGCAATGTTCCAAAATGTTTATAATACTGGGTAGCTATTTATCATGGTATGCCCTTATCATATTATCACCATTTTGCAATATTTGGTTTTGATTAATTATGGATTTTACAGAGTTATTTTTAATGTCAAGTAAATGTTTTAATAAATTAATTAGGATAATTTTAAATAGGATTTTTTAGATAGGATATGTTTGAATAGGTTTTGTATTTAATGACACACACATATATAGTTTCCCTGTATATATTTTACACATTTTTTTAAAAGTGTACGTATTTCAGAGTGGTGTTATTAGAATGTATTTTTGACCACATTATTTTATTAGTTATTAAAAAAATATGTTGGTTTGCAGCTTTAAATTCTAGGGTGGTTTAACTGATTACTTAATTGCTTATAGTATTAATAGAGGGTTTGCATCGCTTTCCGGTGTCTTGTCTGAAGAAATTTTTGACATACCTTGGCTTCGGTGGTTTAATTGTTTTATTTACCAAAGTTTTTCCCTGACTTTTTGTGTTTGAGTTGTACTTTTCACGGGGAAGCTGTCGAGCATATCCAGGAGACATGACTTGTAGCAGAAGTGATTTGGGTGAACTGAGGGCTTTGATTGGCCAGCTTTCCCAGCTGGTCAAGCTATTGACAGCCATTTGTCAGATGGCACTCAAAGGCAGGTCTTTGCATTCACTTCCTGGGAACCAGGAAGCATTGTCTACATTGCTTAACTAAGTACGGTGTGGAAGGAATCATACCGAGGAGTCGGAGGTGCAAACTGATGAAAAAGGTGTTGACTCTGACTATTCCCGTACCCCCTTGGATTTTCAACAGTGGACAATGCTCCAAATGATTGCGACCATGCAACAGGAACACTTTCACATCAACCTTTACCAGGTGACTGTTCAAATCAAAATCAGACCTTGATAGAAACAGACATTAATGTTTGGCTAGCTAAAATGTTTGATTTTTCTGTTACTAATAGTAATGACGACAAGTCTGTAAACAATCAAAGTCATGCTGACAACCTGACACAGTTGCAGTCCTTGATGTTAAAGCATTGTACATTAAATATTGACTTTGTTTACTTGAGAGAATGTGTTAAATTAGGAATAGTGCCAAAAGGACTTAGGCTTTGGAAATTTCATAACAATGTGATTGAAGGTTCTAATTTTTACCATGAGCTTTTGCAGATTTTTGACAAAGCAGATTTTGATGTGATGAAAGCTATTATCAAAAATAATGAAATGGTAACTGATAAAATTTTGAAACAGATAGATGATGTCAATTGTAAGATTACAGATGATTTATTGCTTACAACAGATGAAAGAATACTTGAATATAAGCGAGTTTGTTGACAAGAAGTGTCAACAAGTACTTGTAAGGAAAAAATAAAAAAAAAGATAGGGATTTGTGTGAATACCATGAGAAAAACTTTTATCCTAAACCTAGTGATAAGAGCTTATGTATCGAGGAATGACCCTATGGATTTAGATAGGGAAAGAGTTGATGCCCATATCAGTAATGGCTGGTGTTGAAATGAACCCATGGATAATGAGACACAATTAAATTATTTGGACCCTTTAGAATACCTGCCCCTCCAGAGGTACAAAAAGGTTATTAAACAAATATTATGACAATTATCAATGGAGCGGTAGGGGGATAGGCAAGAGGGCCTACTGGGTGAATTAAATTCTGGCACTCAAATTCAGAAAGAAGGACCTGTTTATACCCTAAATTGTTATTACATTTTTAATTATAGTAGTATGGAAGTCAATGAAACCTGCTTCTCATTTTCTAAGGGAGTTAATTTTATCCCTGAACAAAAGCTTGACATTAGCAGGGTCATAGATTTGAATATGTTTTTACAGAAGAAAAACTTGAAAATCATGCAAGGGGAGGTAGAACATAGAAGTGGCAACCAAGTTTTGAGGAGGAAGAGTACTTTCAACCCCCCCCCCCCATCCTTAGTTAAAAACATTTGAATCCCAGGTAGAAAGGGAGCTTAGAATGGAAATTTTGAAAAATAGGTTTCCATCTAACCTTACTACAGAAGAGAAGACATTACTGAAAGAAATTAGAGGAAACAAATATCTTAGAACAATAAAGCCTGACAAGGGAGGGGGGGGGGGGCTTTTTTTAGGGATGCTACTATATACAAGGCCAAAATGTTAGACATACTTGGTGAACCAACCAGGTATGTTAGAGTATCGAGAAATTAAATAAATATTACTTACCAACATATACATTTGGCTTTAAACAACCTACTTTTGGATGGTTTGATAGACCCTGATACCTTGTCTTTTTTAAATAGTGACAAACCATGTGTGACTTCAATTTTTGGCATACCCAAGGTGCACAAAAATGTCAATGGCCCCCCTTTCATACCAATCGTGGCAGCGGAGGGCTCAATAACTGCACCATTACCCCAGTACCTGGATGTCAAATTGAAACAAATTCCACAGCAGGACACATGTCCTGAGAGACTTTTGGAACCTCATGAGATGTATTAAACCTGAACTATATAGTGGACATCTTTTATTTGTCACTATTGATATTGTTAACCTATTTGGGTGTATACCCCATGACATTGGTTTATCCTGGTTTGAGAAAGTAGTCAATGAATTTGGGGTGTTAACCTTTAACAAATTTTGTACATGTCTAGAACTAATGGACATAGTCCTTAAAAACAACTTTCTCTTTTTTCAGGGGGGATTTTTTCAACAGGTGAGTGGGGTAGCCATGGGGGTCAGGTGTGCCCTGGTATACACAAATCTCATTCTCGTGTATTGGGAATGTAAATTTGTGTTAAATTCCCTCTTTATGAGTTGTTGGACAATATACAGATGCTTTTTAGATTACTTAGTTATTCTATGGATTGACTCTGAAGCTAGACTGATTTTGAATATCTTTCTAACACTACTAGCTTTTTGAGATTCACACATCATTTTGGTAAAAAGAAGTTGAACTACTTGTACATTACAATAGAAAAATATGCGGGGAGCTTTAAATCTAGAGTCTATAAGGAAGAGACTTACTCGAAATCATTTCTCCATTTTGACAGTGCTCATCCATTTCAGTCAGAAAAAAAGCATAGTTAAGGGTCAGTTTGTGAGAATCAGTCATATGACATCTGAAAAAGGTGACTTTGAACAAGAAATTGAGAACTTAAACACTATGTTTAGTGATAGAGGCTATCCTAAGTATCTGATTGAACAAATACATAATGAGGTCAAAGGAGCTAGATAGGGGAGATTTTCCCCTATCTTAGAAAAGGATATATCGATTGACAACAGTAGTTCTGTCCAGACAGTTATAAACAATCAGGATTCTGTTAGTGATTGAGTCGGCCTTTATTACAGATTTTAGTGGTGATGCATATACCATTAAGAATATTTTGGAAAGAGAATGGTCAAGGTTTTCTAAACTATCTGACATGAATGGTATTAGTAATACCCCTTTTATTTGTATTTTTAGAAAGGAAATGAATATTAAGAACCTTGTGGAAAGAAGTTACAAGACAGAACCTAACTGTAGGAAGGTAGGGACATATAAATGTGGCAGATGTTCACAATGCCCTTTTATTGCCCAAGGGGAGGGGGTGATGGTCAAAGCACGAGATCGATACATTTTAGAGGTTAATTACACTACGTGTGATTCTTTCAGTCTGGTGTATGTTGCGATATGTAAGGAGTGCCCTGCTTTATATGTAGGGAAACCGAGAGAACATTAAAAAGGATATACGAACATATTAGAGACATACGCAACAGAAACCAGAATAATGCTTTGTACAAACATACACTTCACTGCCCCTTAGCTACATTTTTGTTTTTCTGCTTGAAAATGTTCCCCAAGATATTAGAGGAGGACTGTGGAAGGCCAGGACTGAGTACCAAGAGGTATATTGGCTGGTCATCTTAGAGGCCAATAGAACCCCTGGACTTAATGAGAACATTTCCTTGGTACCAGTATTAAAGTTAAGGGCAGTGAGATTATAAGCAGGGTATTTAGACCAGCAGGCAATGTTCCAAAATGTTTACAATACTGGTAGCTATTTATCACGGTATGCCCTTATCATATTATCACCATTTTGATATATTTGGTTTTGATTAATTATGGATTTTATGGTTATTTTTATTGTCAAATAAATGTTTTAATAAATGTTTTAATCACTGTATTAGGATAATTTTAAATAGGTTTTTTAGACAGGATATGTTTGAATAGGTTTTGTATTTAATGACACACACACATATAGTTTTCTTGTATATTTTTTACACATTTTTTAAAAGTGTACATATTTCAGAGTGGTGTTATTCGAATGTATTTTTGACCACATTATTTTATTAGTTATTATAAAAATATGTTGGTTTGCAGCTTTAAAATTCGAGGGTAGTTTAATTGATTACTTAATTGATTATAGTATTAATAGAGGGTTTGCATGACTTTCCTGTGGCTTGTTTGAAGAAGTTTTTGACAAAAACGTATTTTTGTAGATGGCGTTAACATGGTAAAATTTGTTGTGTTTATCCTTGGAAGTGGATGTTTCCTTTGCTCACAGTCAGTATTTTACTCCTGGAGGGTGTTCTGATGTACCTTTGCTTTGGTGGTTTAATTGTTTTATTTACCAAGGTTTTTTCCCTGACTTTTTGTGTTTATCATGACATTCTGTTAAAACACAAACTCATAGCTTAAAAAATAACTTTCCTAAATAGAAAAGTACAATGCATCAACATTTTTTTTAATGTGTTTTTTCCCCAAAGGGAGCTTATCTGCCCAGTAAAGTAAGAGCATACACCAACAGTCACATTTTGAAAACATACAGAGGAGTGCCCTCTTTAATGGAAAGAAAGCTCTGAAGGTCTCACCACCAGCATCTTCCTTTTTGGTCAGTTCAACATGAGCTGACCAACAGTTTGGACACATGGAAGGTGCTCTGAAGCTTTGGATGTTGGCCAGATGTTTAATCCTTAGCAGGATATAACCAATACAGCTTAGGCTACTGAGTCATCTTTTGGTTGACCACATGGGATTTTTAAAGAGACTGCTTCACAAACCAAAGATCTCATTTATAGGATGGAAAAAAAGAGGAAGGAATGGGTGAGACATACAGAAGGGCAGCAATCAGATGAAAATTAAGATATTCCAAAACTTCCCAAACAGCTTTACCTTCATTGGCAAGCTGAGTTTAGTGCCAGTAGAGTTCCAATTAATGTCTTTCATTGTCCACTAAAAGATACCTGCTGTTCCATTCTTCCATTTATTTTCAGCTGAACCCTGGGCACCCTCGTTTTTTTTTATAATCACAAATGTCAGGTCCTGAGTCAGTTTCCATTAATTTAAGATCTGCCCACTGCTTCTCCATCACTCTGCTGTTTTAATGAGGAATTGAGCCTCACCAGTATCATAAGGGTCATGCAGTTCTCTCAGCAGTTCTCTCCTTGAAGAATTACTTCCCTAATTTTTTACTGGTGATGACACCACCCTAAATCTATTTCTGAATGTCTCAATGTACTTGTATAATTTGATCAAGTGAAGGGCCTGGGTCTATACTGATGGTGCCACAGTTCTGGCACCATGACTGCTTTTCTTCTACTTCTGTAACTTCATTCATGGGTGAGCTAATCTCCAAAGAAGAAGCCATCTGCTGCATGCTCACCATTCTTCCACTGCATGGTACAGAAGCAGAGCACATCATTGTGAATGTTCAAAAATGGACCAGTCAGCCTGTACCATGGTATACAGGGATAAATTCCTGACCACAGCCTTAGTAATCCAAGTTTGAACAGTGGCTTGGGCACTTGACAGTGCAGAAATGGAGGGGAGGGATTGGGGTTTCTGACTGACCCATGCCATTGCTGTAATGACAGGGGCTCAACTGAAGAATGGAGGGCCATCATGATGCAGAGAGCCACTGCCAGGAAAGACATGGACAATGCCACCCACACCAGTAATGGTAACCTCTGTCAGTGCATGTGGGGCAGCATGCATGCACGGGCATGGGGTAAACAATACCCTTTCTGTGATACAAAGGCCAAACTAAAAAAATGCTGTTGCTGCCTACATGCCAGATGGAAAGAGCAAAAAATCACCTCCAAGGCTGCCTAGATGTCCCCCCCCCCCCCATGGACAAGGAAACTGATTAAGGGGAGGCTTGATGGTTGACAGGCATGAGGGCAAAAACAATGCAAAACAAATATTCCTCTTCCACTTCTATATAATAAATGTTACCATAGTATATGACCACTACTTGTTTCTCTCCTCTGTTGTTTTGGAGAATTGATCTCCACTGGCATCCTGAGGGTCATGCAATTCTCTCTGCAGTCCTTTCCTTGGCAAATTACAACCTGATTATTCATAACCATTGGCTCCACATACAGAAGCTTTCCTACTCCTCTAAAAAGTTTGATGGTCTGCTTAAAGCTGAGTTAACTCTTACTATATGATCTGCTGTGTACTGCTGTTCAAAATCTATATCTGCTTTGTCAGCATTCTAAAACTTACTTATATCTACTCAAAAGAAACTGATGCCCAACAAGACTCTGGGGATCCAGTGATTCCCTTTGGATCCCTACAAACCTAAGATCTACAATTAGAAATAGAAACAAAGCATGGAGAGACTGGAAAAGTTTCTGTTATTATATCAAAACATCAAACTAAAAAGGTCAAGCAAAATCCTAACCAAAGAAGCCACAGAACAGTATTACAGAAACCTGCAGACTATATAACTTGATAACCTAAAACAATTCTGGAACTCCATCAAATCAATTGGCTCCAACAAAATCTTCCTAAAATCCCATTCCCCTCCCAGGTTCCCTTCTGAAATGCTACATCTTATACAAGACAACATTATTAGTACCAAATAACAGAATAAACACAAGATGTATAGCTTGGCCACAATGGAAGGAACCGGATACCAGAATGAGTACTTTCGTTCTATTTAATTTAAATCAAACTTCTTCAGAAAACAAGTACAGCTGGTAAGACCACCCAACTGAATATAAAAATGAAGTACATCATGTGACATTGTGAAGCAATGAACGGTATGAAACAATCACAGTACAATCATATTAAAGAAATAACCACTGACGAGTACATAAAGAAATAAAAACATAAATATATAAAAAACACAAAGTGCATTAAAAACACATAAAGCTTATATATGCATGTATATAATGTGCATGCTTATAAAGAAAACAACCTTTGGTAAGACAACCATTATTAGTACCAAATTATCTGCTCACACCTATAGGTTCATAGCTCAGTACTAGGCCAGCTGTCATTGAGGGCCATTTTAAGCCTAACCAATTTCCCTTCAAATGCAAGAATCAAACCCTGCACCTTGTATTTGTGGGAAAACACATTAACCATTATGCCAACCCCCTTTTTTGAAGATTATGCCACCCCAAATGGGACTTTACCTCACAATCCCTGGCTTAGGAGGCCAATGCCTTAACCACTAAACCACTTGGGACTTATTCATTCCAAATAACTACCCTTAATTGCCACTACATAAAATCATTGACAATTCTCTTTTCTAATTTAATGTCATATCATACAAACATACTGAATCTTTGCTCAAGTATTGATTTTAAATTCAACCTCAGCTTCCAATACTTGAACCCCAACATTTTATCTTCAAGAACTAATCTCATTACAAATTTTGTAGCTTATACATTAAGCCTGCCACTCATCACAGAAATGACAGTGACTAGCTTTAAGCATGTGTTAATCATTCATCTCTCCAAAGTACCAAACCTCAACTCAGCAACAGACTGCAGACAAATTGCCAGTGTCTCCTTGCAAAACTTTTAGAAAGAGTGATATATGAATAATTGCTTGAATACATGCTAAAGCACAGCCCCAGTAGATAAAACAGCATGGCTTCCATACACTAATATATCACTCAAACAACCACCTTTACATTAACTTCTCAAATAGTTAACAAAGAAAGACATACTGACTTGTACAATATTTCTTGATTTAAAACAAGTAAACAGCAAAATCCACAGATCAACGTACTCAAGGACAACTAAAAATAATACAATGCCGCCCAGATGTCACAGTGAAACATTTTTAATAGTGTTTAAGCGCTTTTGTTCTAAGATTAAATTAATTTATTCAGAAATAAAGTAACTACTTCCTGGATAAATTTAAAAAGCCTAAAAGGTGCTAAAATGGAGACACTTAAAGTGACAGTGCTGAGAAAGTGGGTAAGCAATAATAAAATCATTTTGAAAGTTCCCCACAGAACAGGCAGAAAAACACACTATGATGTAGCTGAATCCAAAAAGCATAGGCAACCAGCAATTATAAACATACCTAGCAAGCTTTTATTGCAAGACAAAAGGAATAAAGATGTTACCGCTTTCACGGTAGTACAATACTGCTTCTTCAGACAAACATTAATGGTCACAAAGCAACTTGTATGCATATGACATCATTTCAATTGCACATTTACCAATAGGACACAGCAACAGATAAAACATTTGCGTTTACATTATCACAAACCCAGCATTAAAGGCATATAACATGGGCTGTCTAAAAACTAAACAAACTTAATTATAAAACCTAAATTCCAAGATGAAAACATCATGGATAAAACATCAATAAAAATAAAGTAAATAAATAAAACCCACTATAACTCTTTACTCCTTAGCACAGGCTTCAGTGGAACATGATTATTCAACCCAATAGCCAAATGCGCCCCCAGCCTCAAAATCCACTCTAACTCCACTACTTCAGTACGGGTCACAATGTCACCCCCACATAAGTGGGAATTAATGACATGCAATACCTGAAAGACAAAAGTATGTTCAGGGCCAGTGGACAAAACATGCTTTGCTAAAGCACTAAAGTCATGTTTCTTCCTGGTACAATAGACATGATCTCCAATTCTTTCCTTCAAACTCCTGTTCGTCTTACCAACATAAAATTTATAACAGTGTTGACAATGTGCTAAGTAAACAACATTTCTGGTAGAACAGTCAGCAGAAGCCCTTAGCTTCCACAAATGACCCATAACTGAGTGTCTAAAAAAACTAGACTCTTCTATAAATTGACAATAGTTACATTTGGATGTACCCATTAAATGTTGAGGTACCAGAGTGATATGTCGGGGAAAACATAATTGTTGCCTTAAATTACGTTGGTTCTTGTAGACAAATCTTGGACCATCTGCCAATAGATCTAAACACCTACTATCAGTCTGCAAAATATGCCAATTCCTAATTACTATTTTTCACCATATTAATACCGAGAGTATTTCAAAATAATGGGAGGACAGCTGTATCTTCAGGATAGTCTGGTAGATGGCATATACTTGTCAGAAAAATATGGACATGCTCTACCTTCACGCTCACTGGTTACTTTGGCACAAGCTCGATCAACTTCAACTGGGGTATAACCCCTTGTTGTAAACTCGTTCTTTAAATATACTAGACTTCTGTCAAAATCAGGTATAGTGCAGAACAATCTTGAAACTCTAAAAGCCTGACCTTTAATAATGTTCCCAAATATATGCTGAGGATGCATGCTCTGCCTGTGAAGGTATGACGGTCTATAGCATTCCTTCCTATGCATCTAAGTCAATAATTTCCTATCTTCCAATCGGATGTTCACATCCAAAAATTCAACACTAACTCTGGAGCAAATTAAAGTAAATTTCAAGAAGTCACTGCTGTTATTTAAGGATAGAAGAAACCCATCAAGGTCATGCCTGCTACCTTTCCAACCAATAAACATATAGTCAACAAAACATCTATATATATATATATATATATATATATATATATGACTATATGATCTCTCTGTTGTCCCATTATATGATGATGTTCCCATTCTGACATAACCAGATTGGCAGAGGAAGTCGCACAACTGGTTCCCATTGCTACACCAGATTGTTGCCAAAAATACTTCTCCTGAAACATGAAGATGTCTCCTACCCACTTCCTCCCTCTCCTCTCATACATCTCCTCTATCACATCTCCCTCACTATTTCATTCCCTACTTCACTCACAACTATATTCCTTCCTCCATCATATAACTTCAGATAAACTACTCCTTTTTCAAAATTCAGTCTTCACCTTTAAACATACTCTCTGCTTCAACTGAAATTCCTTTTCCTTTGCATAATCATGCTTTCCTCAATCCTCCAGAAACTCAAAGCCCCCTGCTTCCTCCTTCTCTTTTTGATTCCTTCATGCTATACCAGCTCATATTCTTCCTTTGCTTGTCCAATCCCTCCAACAAAAATAACATCCACTGAAAACTTCCTTCACCCTAACTCTTACTTTCACTTCCATTTTATCTCCTCTTATCTCATTCTGCCCAATCAACTTTACCTGTTCCACTATAAAATCTTCTCCACTATTGCTAATACATTTACACATAAAATAACCTTACATCAAACTAAACTTTCAATCTGTAAACCTAAATTTCTTAAGTCATTTCCATTCAACAACATATTCTTAGCTGGAGATATCCACCCCAGCCCTGGTCCCATTCTCTCTGCTAACAATAATTACCCATCCTCATCTTCCTTCCTCCCAAACACCCTGAAAATCTTCACTATGAACTCTCAGAGTCCCAACAACAAAGTCCATCTCTTTCAGGCTTGGCTAACCCATAACCAACCAGACATCCTAGCCATTTCCAAAACTTAGCTTAAACCCCATATCTCTGATTCAGAGATCCTTCCCCCAGGATACCACATCCTTAGAAATGACCGACCAAATAAAAAAGGTGGTGGCTTTGCCATAGCCTACTCCAAATCACTTACTTTAATTCCCTCCAAACTCCAATTCCTCAATTCAAAAATACTGAACTTACGGCTGGACTACTGAAACTAAACAGACACAAAAATATCTGTATTATTGCCCTATATATCTCTCCAGGGAATGATATCCCTATCCTCAAAGACATTCTCCAATAGGCACCTACTAAAGTTAACTATGAAACATACATCTTAGGTGATGTAAATATTGACTGGAACAAAATCAACTGTCTCTCTCCCTCCCAAGCCATCAACCTTTACAACTTCACTCAAACAATTCACCATATAACCCGACCCAACAAAACTAACCTCCCAGGATTCTCTGTTGACTGGATCCTAGTCTCTGATCCAAATAAAATAACTAATTCTGGAACAATTCCTGATACTATTAGTGACCACCTCCCAGCCTTCATTCATCGCGCTACCAACTCTTCTCCTCACAAACACCAATACATTCTTACTCATAATCTCAGTAACCTTCTCAAACCTATTCAAACAAATGGACTGGCAAGACCTAAAAACCCTCCCTCTTGATAATGCTATTGACTACTTCAACTCTATCTTCTTACATATGCTAAACTCTCTTGCCCCTATCAGAAATAAAAGGGTAAAAACAAATTCCGCTCCTTGGTTATCTAAACATGTTTGTTTGTCTTTTCAGCTTTTCCTGGTTAGGAGTCGCCACAGCAGAACTACGGTCCGCTAATGATTGGTAGTTGATTTTTATGGTGCCAAGTTGCCAGCCCGACGCCCAACCTTCAACGAAGGCACACCCATTCACGCATGTCTTTCGGAGGCCACTCGACCACGGAAGGACATGCAGACTCCACACAGAAGGCATCCAGCCGAGAATCGAACAGGGTAACCTCTTGCTGTGAGGTAACAACGCTACCACTTATCTAAACATACTAAACAAATTATGCAAAGGGACAAACTATGGAAGCTGTTCCAAAACAATAAACTGCCCAATACCTTGCTCCAATACAAACAACTATGTAACCAAGCAAAACAACAAATCACTAAGGACAAAAAATTCTATTACATCAACTTCCAGTCAAAAAATAACAATAACCCTAAGAATTTCTGGAATTCAATAAACTCTCTCCTTAATCCCGGCTCCAAGAATAATCCCTGTCCTGATCCTAGTAAATCTGACCTAGAACTAAGCTCAGAATTTAACTCTTTCTTCATACAAACAATATCTGACCTAACCAAGACCTTCGCCAGCAATAACCCATCTGTTCCCCCCATCTTCTCCCTCCAATTCCCCCAATAACCCTCCCCTCAGGTTCGAGCTCAAACCTGTCTGAACTAACTTTATAAAAAGACTTCTGTCTAAACTTAAACCCTGCTCTAATGCCCCTGACAATATTCCCTCCAATTTCCTAAAATATGCTGCAGATGGGATAGTGCTCCCAATCAGCATCATTATCAACAGATCTATTAAGGAATCTTGCGTCCCCAAACTTTGGCGTTCAGCATACATTCTTCCTCTTCACAAAGGAGGCAAGAACACCAGCATCTCAAATTTTCAACCTATCGCTCTACTCTCACCAAACTCTAAAATCTTAGAAAAGTGCATCCACCACCAACTTATGCCTTTTCTAACCCAAAACCATCTTCTTACACCAACCCAACATGGTTTCCGCCCTGGCCATAGTACTATTACTGCTCTACTCTCCTTCTTTGAAACTATCAATCAAGCCCGAGATTCAGGTCACCTGGTCTCTACTGTTTTGCTTGATCTCTCTAAAGCTTTTGATACTGTTTCCATAAACACCTTCTCCTTTACCTCTCAAACCTGCATCTCTCACCTAACTCTCTATCCAGGTTCTCTAGCTACTTATCAGATAGAGTTTTTCCATTTGACTGCCTGAGACCTATCTCCCCCTTCCTACCTACCCCAACTAGTGTACCACAGGGATCCATCCTCGGACCCATGCTATTTAATATTTTCATTAATAACTTTCACATTGCTATCCCCCATGCCAAAATTATTCAATACGCAGACAATTCAACCTTAGTCTGCTCTGCCTCAAACATCTCTGAACTGCTCCTCAAAACCCAAGCTGCTTTTTCAACCACAGAAAACTAGATGCGCCAAAATCACCTCTCCCTTAACGCTAACAAATCCAAAATTCTCCTCTTCCCCTCCAGAAAGTCCTACTCCTATGATAAAGATACTTTCAAAGTCCTTAGTCACACCAACTCCCCTATAGAAGTGGTTCCCTCTGCCAAACTTCTCTGTGTTACAAACAAAGTTTTACATACATATTCAACAAAATATTAAGAAAACCCACCAAAAACTAGGTATGCTATATAGGAACAATTGCTTTCTCTCTCATTCCACCAGGCACACTTTGGCCACTATTTACCTTCTGCCCTCATTATTATATGGAGCTCCTCTCTTAACCAACCTGTTCTGCTCTATCACCTCCAAACTAAAAAACTGCTACAATAAAACCTCCAAATTTGCCTCCAGCAGCAAAAAATCCACCCATCATTGCCTTTCCCTTCAATCTCTAAACTGGCTAGAACTACCAAACTACCTAAACTATCTGCAGCTCACCACAGCACACAGACTTGTATTTCATCCAACAAACTGTCCTGCTCTAGCTAACATCCTTCCATCTTACATCCCCAACAGACCTCTCAGATCTGAACATCAAAACCTGATTGCTATCAACAAACCTAAAAGTCCAGCTGGTCAACTTCTCCTCTCTTTCACTCTTGGCAAGGCTTGTAACTCTCTCCCTTCCTCTGTTGGCAAGGCTTGTAACTCTCTCCCTTCCTCTCTAAGAACAATAGCAAACTCTGAAAATTTCAAAATGCAGATTTTCAAACATCTGTCCACTAATTGGAAATGCACCTGCCTTCACCCCACCTAAAAACTATCCAACAATCTCACTGCTATCCTACTAAGAGTGTACCCTAGTACTCAAAATATCCTGGAGCTATTTATCCTTGAACTCCTTTGTGTAAATATTGTAAATAGATTCACAGTTTAAAACGAGTGCATGCAAAATGTCTTCTCAACTCTCTTCTCTATGTGCACATATAATGCATTTTCCCAAATTACTCTATAAGAGTAGCTTTATAATTGTATAAAGCTTAAGAAAAACCTTAATGGATTTGTTTTGACTATTTGTAATAATGAATGTTTTTATTGTGTAAACTGTTCTCCTCAATGTATCATTTATATTTTTGATATTTGCATTTTTGGAGCTTTTCACCCCGGGCCTCCACTGAAAACGGGTGTTCTGGGCCCAGTGGACCTCCCCGGTAATCAAACTGGAAATAAATAAATAAGATATTATGCCTAACATGAACTGGAATTCTGTTCCAGAGCATGGGAAGCCTCTGGGTTATGAATCTATCCCTCCAGCATGTCCTATTCATACTTGTGCCGAGGTTTAAGTCTTTAGCTCTCGTGGTTCTGATGGATTTGGATTTTTTGAGGTGGAGCATGTCCATCAGTTCCTGATTGGACATGGCCTTGTACATCAGGCACAGATCACCTCTGAGCAGGTGGTATGCTACTGAATAGAGCTGGAGTTTCTTTAGTCTGGCAGAATAAGACATATGTTGGAGACCCTTGATCCTCTTGGTGAGGTACTTTTGTGGTCTCTCCAGCTGTTGCAAATGCCGGGTAAGGTACATACCAAATGGGGCATTGTACTCAATCATGGGTCTGATGAGGGAGGAGTATAGGGGTACAATGACATCCTTGGATCTGGATGTGAATCCCTTCATGATAAGGTGTGCAAGGTAGAATGTCTTTCTAACCACTTTGGCAACGTGGGTGTCAAATAAGCGGTCGCTGTCGACTTGGGTCCCTAGGTCTCTGATTACTTTTTCTGCACTCAGTGGGTTGCTGTCTATGTGATAATCTGTGGGTACTTTGTTTTTCCCAAAGGGGATGACTATACATTTTTTGGCATTTAATTTAAGGCCATGACTCCGGCACCAGTTGTCCATTTCTGTGAGGCTTTTTTGTAGGATGTATGTGTCCGCTGGTGTATCGACTATGGTGCCTAGTTTGCAGTCATCTGTGAACTTTGTCAGCCACAACCCTCCCATGTTTGCTTTAACATATGAGAAATAAATGCCGAACAAGAGGGGTCCCAGGACAGATCCCTGTGGGACACCACTTGTGACTGGCTTTGAGTATGACACTGCTCCAGCGATTTTAACTTTATGGGTTCTATCCTTTAGCCAGCTTGCAACCCATCTAGTGACATAAGGGTTTACATTTAAGCTGTTGAGCTTATCTATGATGACTGAGTGGGGTATTGTGTCGAAGGCCTTAGCCAAGTCCAGGGAGGCTGTATGGACTGCTTTGCCCTCATCAATGGCTCTAGTGACTGTTTTGAAAAAGTCAACCAGGTTCAAAAGGCAGGATCTGCCCTTTACAAAGCCGAACTGGGTGGGATCAAGTGTCTGTAGGTCCCCAATGTCTCTGTTTATGAGTTCCATAATGATTCTTTCCATAGCTTTGCAGACCAGGCTGATTAAGCTTATGGGGCGGTAGTTCCCAGGGTCTGTAGAGGTACCCCCTTTGTGGAGTGGGACCACTGTTGCTGTACGCCAGTGTTCAGGTACATATCCTGTAGTAAGGCTAAGGTTAAATAGCATTTTTATGTGCGGGTTTAGCTCCTCTTGGAGTTCATGTAGCACGCAACCCGGGATACCGTCAGGTCCCACTGATGCTGTGTTTTTAGCTTTGCTGAGGGTGGCTCTCACCTGGACATCTGAGATGACAGGGAGATTACATTCAGCTGGGATAAGTATTTCTTCTTTTGGGGGTGAGGGAGGGGAGAAATTTGCACTGAACCGGTCAGCCAGAATGTTGGCAATATCTGTGGGTTCAGTATATTTTTTGTTGTTGTGAATTAACTCATATCTGAGGGTTTCTGCCCAGGTTTCTAACATAGGTGAAGAAGGCTTTGTGGTTATCTTTAGTGTCCTTAGCGATTTTTCTCTCAAAGTTGGCATTGGATATTTTTATGAGAGAACGTAGTTTTCTGCTAGTGTTAATCAGAGATGTCTTCCTTTTATGGGATTTTGCTCTGTCGTGTAGTAGCTTCATTCTTTTGTTATACAATTTTTTAATGGCTGAGGTCCACCAGACAGAATGCTTGCCTTTGGTGGAGAGGGACCTGGATTTATTTGGGATTGCATGATCCATGTATTCTTGGAGATGTCCATAGAAAGCATTTGTGAAGGATTCAGCATTGTGGGATGTGGTATCCACTGGCCCAGTGTGCTTAAAGGATACCATCTCAGTCTTAAGAAGAGTGAAGTCTGCTTTTGAGAAGTTTTTCACTGTGGTCTTTTGTGCTGGGGGTGGAGGTGGGAAATGTATATCCAGGTTGATTAGTTTGTGGTCAGATCTCACTAGTGAGGTGTATACCTCCAGTGTGGAGCATTTTGTCCCCATGTTTGTGATGATCAGGTCTAGTATATTATCTCCCCTAGTGGGAGAGGTGACTAGTTGTTCCAGTGCATTTGAATTTATGAATTCCAGGAACCTTTGGGCTAGGGTGTTAGGGCTAGAATAATGTACCCAATCTATGTTAGGGTAGTTGAAGTCTCCCAGTATGATGGTATTTTGTGATACATTCATATCCTCCAATGTCTTCAGGAAGGCTGAGTGGGGTTCCTGAGATTGGGAGGGTGGTCTGTAACATGCTACCAGTTGTACAGCAGTTTTGCCTATGGTTAGTTGCACCTGTATGGTCTCTGATGCTTCATGTGTTGCTACTAACCTGGAGGTGTGGGTGTCCTTGATGAATATGGACACTCCCCTCCCTTTGTGGTTCGGCCCGGGTTTTGGGGCGAAAGCATGATACGAGGTATAGCCTGGTAGCACTGGGGTGCTCTCAGGAGCCTTGAACCAGGTTTCAGTTACTGCACAGAAGTCGATGCTCTCCATACTGAGGAGTGCATCGAGTGCCTGCATCTTGAGATTTAGACTTCTGGCGTTGAGCAGCATTACTCTTAGTTTTTTTCCATTTTTGTTTTCTAAGGAGGTGGGTTTGTCTTTTGAGCCTTGCCTAAAAAAGGCACTATGGGGGTGGCAAGAGCCTTAGCCAATATCCGGAAGCCCAGTGGTGACAGGTGCAAGTCGTCCCTTGCGAAGCTGCGTGGCTTGTCCAACATGTCATCCCAAGCAGACAGACAATGGATCCCCTTAGAATGACACCAGTAATTGAGCCAATTATTAAAGCTGATCATCTTGTCTTTGTATTGCGGCATCATTCTTAGTGAGGGCAAGATGCTGCTCAGGGTCAGGGTCATACCAGCCTGGGCTACATAATCAGAGAGCTCCTCTATGTCTCTTTTCATGTAGTCCAGGGAGGTATGTCTTAGGTCATTCACGCCAGCATGGACAATGACGGAGTCATATTTGTACTTGCTTTGGAGTGACCTGAGTGCGTGTGTTATGTGGCGGATCCTAGCTCCCGATAGGCAGCTCACAGTCACCCTCTCCTTGTTCAGCCTGGTAAGCGGGACATCAGTGTGTCTGACTATAGAGTCACCTATTACTAGTGTATCAGGCATGGTGTTTGGCCTTAGGGGCTGTGATTGATTGACACACTGATTTATTGAAGTATGTGTTGCATGTGTTTTGTTTTGAGGTGGTGGATTTTTGGATGTCTGCTTTGGGAGCCTCTGTTGTTTTGTTAAGTTTTTTATTAGAGCCTCCGAGTATGTCTTTGTGTTTTTATGTGCTTGGTTTGCAGTTGTGGTAGGTCCATGTGGGACTGGGTTTGTTGTGTGTGTGGTTACCATCTCCTCCTCTCTGGTCATGCCAGCCCTGAGTTGAGAGAGTTCAGCCTCCAGTTTGGCTATATAGTTGCATCTCTCACATGTATTTGTGTTTGTTGGGAGGAGGAGAGGGTTGTCTGTGTACATGAGATAATTGTAGCATTGTCTCAAGATACCCAGATTAACCAGCTGAACTGGAGAGGACACCAGTAATCTACCACTCGACATGCTAGAACAGTATAAGGGAGTGCTTTGCCTTTAAGGGAAGTGGATATTCACAGGGATGGTAGGTGGATGTAGTGCTTACTTAGTATGAGAGTGCTTACTTAGTAGAGAAGTTTGAGAACAAGTGCTAGGCTTATAATATAGCGAATAGTCTGATTATACTAAGAGTAGAGCTTCCTTAAGGGAAAATTTGAAGAGCAGACTTGGCGGACCAGAAGAAGTTTAACCTTGTTTAACCAGCGCTGCGCTATGCGCACAATCGCACAAAGCCGCGCAAACGCGGATTTTAAACAGGAAACTTCAAAAGAGCTAGAAATGGTCCAAAACAACCAATTACTACAGCTCTTGTGCTGAGGTCACTTCCTACAGGGACAGGTAGGCTGCTCAAGGCTCCCCACTCCCACTGGTGAGCAAAGAAACTTCCTTCTATCCAAGTAAGGTAATGGACAACACAGGAACTACACCACAGCCCAGAATACAGCAAAGCCTGTAAACTGGTCTAAACTAGTCGAGGAGAGGTGGGAAAACAAGGATTATTTTTTTTGTTTTTTTGTTTTTAGATAGTAAACACACAGAAAATGCAGAAACAGTAATAAATCAGTTACACAGGCTAGCACACTTTAGTGGGCAGCCTCAACAGTTAAATTAAACAAACAAACAAACAAACTTTCGATCAATTTCGACTAAAATGTATATTTAACTTTGGGGATGTGAGCATCACCCCACACATAGGAAGTGTAGGGGGTCTTTCCACTGGAAAAAGTATGTATGTATATGTATATGTGTGTGTGTGTGTGTGTGTGTGTGTGTGTGTGTGTGCGCGTGCGCGTGTCTTGCTGAAATTTATATCAATGAAACATTTTTATTTTCGGTTCGCTGAAATTGCTGTTGATGTATTAACATGATTTGGCCTCTGGGAAAGCTTTAACAAAAGAACTTACAATTGCGGTCAACCTCTCCTACTTCAAGAAACAAACAAAAACTAAAAATATTTGGCAAATGAGTACAGATGCACATGTTTCAAGAATGCTGGTAAACTAGAAATCCATTCCAATGTGAACAAGCTCTTCTACTTAACTTGTATATAATTTCCTTCAAATTGTTTGGTATATAAATATTGCATTTAAGAGTTCGAGTGACTACTCTACTATTGCCCACAACCTGTAAAAACAAAACAGGTCATTATCTGGTCATTTTAGTATAGACTTTAAAATAAAGTATTATTTAAGGGTCCTCAGCACTAGCACAAATCTCCCTAGGCTTACCCAAACAAAAAATCCAAGCTTGTTTGCATATACTCCACTTAAACTACAAAACACACTCTAAAACTAAGGCAAACAGCTATAAAATTTTAAAAACAAGCTCCCAAAGCATAGGAATTTAACCTGATGTTTGTTTAGACGAGATTACTCACCTGCAAGTTAATTATTCAGGACTTACATCTTGAAACCTGGGCTCTAGTGGCTTAGTGTAAACCCCACTCCGCGAGCACTCGCTTCGCTCGTGCTCGCTCCGCTCTCCGCCCTGCCCCCTATTCCCACCCACCCCAGTACTCGTACTTTTATAACCTCAAACCACTCCCCCTACTGTCCACTAACTTCCTGTACCTCACTACCGCCCTCTAAGATCAAACTGAATATGACACCACCCAGGAAGCTTATCATACTAACTCTTTTTCCCCTCCTACTTGTCCCTTACCTAGCTACCCTATATGAAACCTGGTCTTACATAGGCTTCCACCACCCAGGCTACCAAACCAACCTCTCCCCCATAATTAACAACAGAGGCCATGACTCAACTCCCTACTCACCCTCCTTGTTAGAACTCGAACGCTATGTAATTATCAAACCTACCAATATTAGGCCAAATGATAAACATTACTACAAACTTCTACTCAAAGCCCTCAAATTCATTACCACTCTGAATCACAGACTAGCCACAGATGGTGATATCCACCCCAACCCTGGTCCTTCCTCTCCACTCAATTCTAATTCCACCCTATCCTCCCCTCCACTTCTCAATCTAAACCCTTTAACTCTCTTCTGACCTGTCATCTAAACATCAGAAGTGTAAACAATAAGATTCACAACCTACATGCCCTTTTAGCTACTTGTTCCCCAGACCTACTATGTCTCACAGAAACCTGGCTTAAACCAAGTACAAAAGACACACAGATAATCCCACCAGGGTATGATATACTAAGAGCAGACCGAATAACTCGTAAAGGTGGCGGTGTAGCCATACTCTACAAAAATACATTACAAATCTCCCTTGCCTCTCCACAACCCCTCCTAACAAACAATGCCAAAATTCTACTTGTAAAACTTCAACCAAACAAACATAAAAGCATAAATATAGCATGTATTTACATCCCCCCAGGCAACAATAATAACAAAACCTTAGAGGACTTTCTCCACTGGTTAACTCAAACTCACCCCCAGGAATCCATAGTGTTAGGTGACTTCAACATTGATTGGAATTCCTTCTCATCTAGCTCCCCATCTAGCAGCATAAATCTACATGGCTTTTCTCAGCTCATATCCACTCCTACCAGACTAGGTAAACCCCAAAACAAAGACAGCATCCTGGACTGGATCCTTACTAATAAAGATCCTGACCAGTACTCAGCAGGTACTCACACCCAGGGGACATGAGTGATCACTTACTCACCTATGTTATCAAATTCAAGAAAATCACCCCCCTTCTTACAACCATAAAAAAAATCAGGAACAATAATAAATTCAACGCCTCCATTTTTCAAACTGAACTTAAAGCCCACAACTGGACAATACTCAAATCTCTTCCTCTTGAAGAGGCAGTTATCTACTTCAGCACCACCTTCCTCAAGATTCTAGATTCCCATGCTCCAATACGGTCCATTAGAACTAAAACCCAAACCGCACCATGGCTCTCTAAGGAAACAAAATCCAAAATCCTATCTAGAAACAAGATGTGGGTCACATGGCGTACCTCTAAAGACCCACACTCCCACCAAACCTTCCTGCAACTTAGAAATGAAACTAAAAGAATGATCTTAAATGATAAAAAAAACTTCTTCCTCCACCTCCAACACAAACACCTTAATAATCCACAAAAATTCTGAGCAGGCTTAAACAAGCTCCTGCACCCAGGCCAGGCAACCACCCCCACTCCAACAACTTGCAAACAACAGTGCCCTGTAAACATTGCTAACACATTCAATAGTTTCTTCACAGAAACTATACAATCCCTGGCCACACAATTCAAACAAACAACCAGCCCACTCCACTACCCATGCCAGCAGAATACTACAACTACATCAGATCATCTATTTACCTTGATCCAGTACCCATATCCTCTATAACATCTCTTCTTAAAATACTAAAACCCACTAAGCTAGCAGCTGACCTTCTCCCAGCTGAGTTTCTGCAAAAAGCAGCTGAGGCCATTTCCTATCCCATCTCCATAATCATAAACCGTACCTTGTCAGAAGCCTTCAACCCCTCCATATGGAAAATGTCCCACATTATTCCTCTCCATAAAGGTGGTAGCTCACTAGAGCTAACCAACTACAGACCTATAGCTATACTCTCACCCCTGGCCAAAATTATGGAAAAGTGTGTCCACAAACAACTGATGGAACACCTCACCAAAAATAAAATTCTAGCCAACTCCCAACATGGCTTCAGGCCAAATCACAGTACCACATCAGCCCTACTATCCTTTTCTAATACCATCAATAACTTCAGAAACAATAATAAACTATCATCTGCTCTTTTCTTAGACCTCTCCAAGGCCTTTGATATGGTGAACCACATTCAACTCCTCCATACATTAAAAAAACTATCACTCAGCAATTCCACGCTGAAATGGTTCCAATCCTACCTGTCCAATAGGCAACAGGCTGTTCTATGTCAGGACAAATTATCCACATGCCTACCTGTTACACTTGGAGTTCCCCAAGGATCTATTCTTGGCCCTCTTCTCTTCACCATCTTTGTTAATGACCTGCCCACAATCACCCCCATGCCACATGCATTCAATATGCAGATGATTCGACTATCATCAGCACTGCCTCCAACCTGGCAGACCTCACTGCTTCAACCCAAAACACCTTCAACCTAATAGAAAAATGGTTCTCATGTCGTCAACTAGTTCTCAACCCCAACAAAACAAAACTACTTACTTTCTCACCCACTAACAAGACTCTTCCCCCCACTTTCTCTATTACATCCTCCAATGGAATCACTATATCACCAGAAGCTCACACAAAGCTATTAGGTGTTACCATTGATAACTCCCTTAAATTTGACACCAATTTCAATCTAACCATCAAAACCGTCAATAAAAAGCTTGGCTCTCTCTATAAAGTAAAACACTTTCTCACTCCTCACGCTAAAATTACAATTGCCAGCACACACCTACTATCACCTCTTTTCTATGCCTCCCCCCTTTTTACAAACCTAAACAAGACAACCCTTAACAAACTTGCTTCTTGTTACAATCACATAGCTAGATTTGCCACAAATTCCACCTTTAGAACGCACCACTGCACTAACTTGAAGCAACTAGGATGGTTAGAGTTTTCCAGCCAACTCCATTTCAACCAACTCAAAACGGCTCACCAGATACTGTATCACCCAGAGAAAACACCAGCTCTGAAAAACATCATTCACCCCTATATTAACCTGCAATCTTTACGCTCCTCCAATAAGATCTTAGCTCAAACTACCAAAGCCAATAATTCTGCTGGGGATTCTCTATTCTCAAACTTTGTAGGTAAAATGTGGAACTCCCTACCGACCATACTCACCTCAGAACCTTCACTCCTACAATTCAAAAAAAGCTTAAACCCCATCTCAATACTCTCTGGCAATGTCCCTGTTCCAAACCTGATTAACCACTATCATTTACCCTTCTCTTACCTCACTATCCTTAACCGCTTTTTAACAAGGCGCCTCACCTTTGTAACTGACCTATGTTTTTTTTTATATGCTGCTGTTATTTTTTTCCCAAGATGTGATGTATTTTTATATTGTATTTAGAACTCAACTATCTTCCTTTTTTGCATTAACAATGTTCATATGTCTGTTATGTACCTGGAGCTTTTCTCCCCGGGCCTCCGCTGAAAATGGACATGTATCCAGTCGGACTCTCCCGGTTAACAAATGTAAAATAAATAAAATAAACTACAGAAATTTTGTGCTCAGATGTTTGTACTTCCATGTCAGTCTTTTATCTGTGTTTTATATTTAACTGTTTTATAGTTACCTACAATATATATTGGTGTACTCTATATTTTACAGTCACATGACCTGGTCAGTGTTTTAAGTGGTCTCATACCAGTGCCCCACCCATCTGGTTATCAAACATTAAAATAAAATTAGAAAAAATAGCAAAGAAGGTAGCTAAATAAATAAACTTGGCAGTAACCCAGTACTGCTTAGAGGGTCTAGAGTAAGGCTTTGAACTGCATATGCCATCTAAAAATTAGTGGAAAAGTCCTGCAGGCTGTCCCAATGGCCACATATGATTAATTCCTTCTCTGAAACAGCATTTAGCTCGGTGCCTGGGTATGCTATTATTTAGTGAGGGTCTCCAAACTGAAAGGGTGGCATCTATTTGCATGCGCACACCAGGAAAACAGTCCTGAATAAACAAATGTTCCTGTGAGCTGCACGGCATCTGGGCCCTTTAAACCTTCAAGCACTCACTGTAGAGATGTTGTCCTATTTGATCCTGCATTCTGTGTTCTCTTGTCTTTCCTTAACAAAATATAGGTTGGACCATAAGCCTTTGATATTTTTGCCAGAGACTAATCTCAATTCTGCACAGATGACATCTACTGTTTGTAACCTCCTGAAGCTCTTCTAGTATCTCCACATCACCCTTTCTCTCACCCATGCTGTCTCAAAGCAGGCGGACGTCTGCAACTAATCCATCAATCTGGCACTAACGAAGTACAGTTTCACATCCGTGACTTATGTCTCCTGCATCACCCTTCACATTACTGTCACTACAACTATTATATGACCAGATGTATGGGAGTGGGGAGTACACTAAGTAGGTAAAATAAACTGGAGTTCATAATTCACCGTGCTGTGCTTCACCGGCTCAGAAGCATCCCATGTGTCAACTTATTTAGACATAATGTGGCACATTACAAAAAAGGTACTTTTACAGACACGGTCAAAGTGGTGGAAGGAAAAGGACTGGACTTTACAACTGCTAAGCAGCACTTTATACTCGTGCAAAGCAACTTTCAATGGCAGGTATAAACTATCAGTTCTAGTGTAACAAAACTGGCTAAAATCAAACATTAACTCTTAAATGCAAATCACCTCAGATGCTGTTAGGTTTGACCTAACCAGCAGTAAGTAATGTGTATGTATACATGTGTGTGTATGTGTGTGTGTGTGTGTGTGTGTGTGTGTGTGTGTGTGTGTGTGTGTGTGTGTGTGTGTGTGCGCACACGTGTGCGTAACAAAGTCTCCTTTCATTTTCAATTTGTCAGCTGTCAATTTCTGACCTCTGCTGAATTAAAAAGCTTCAGGAAAGCAATGCATTCCTCCATCCCACATAGAATCACAGGACTTTAGGTAAAGGAAGTGCTTGTTTACTACAATTGCTGCAAGACTTTCTTATTCGGGTAACTGATATGTATGAAGTTCAGGGGTGAGTGAGTCAGAAATCATTCCTGTACTCATTTACCTGAAAATGTAGCAATGACCAGCTGAGTCTGCAGCTGACTCGGAAAGTAAATAACCTGTCCCTACAGCTGCTGCACCTGTTACTTCTGTCTCTTGTCTAGCGGGACAGAAAGCACAAGGACAGCTGGAAAAGCAAAACAGCTGGCTACAACATGGCCATGAAGAGAGAACAGAAGACCTTTTTATTTTATGTGCTTAGTCACTCAAAATCTATTGAATGAGCTACAGAAAAATCACTACATTTAACAAACCCCTCACCTACAAGAAATCTATTAATGGCATAAATTATCTTTTAAAAGATAAAATAGTGATGCCACACAAAGACCAAGACAGTGCCTTCAATCAAGTACCCATATATGAAGTACAGTTAAAATGAAATAAGAAAAGTGAGGCAAACAAGGGTATTTATTTCAAATAACTTGCATCATTGATAACATTCATATGCTGGTATCCCACACGAATAAGGACTTGTAATGTGCAAGTGATATATAGTCATAAGCAAAATGTTTCCACTAAGGATGTAAAAACAATTAACACTCCCAAATTGATTTCAGTTTTCTAAGATTATTAAATGAACAGTAACAGTAAAAGAGGAAGAAGCTGTGATTATTTTTAAAACAATGGAAAATGTCTGAAGTCAACATGTCTGTGCTCTTCAGCCAGCTGATGGAGAAAGAATTCATAAAGTAATAAATACTGCTTTGGAATTCCCTCCAGATTATGTAAAACAATAGGAAAATAAAGTAATTGCTTTTGACTCTCATTATTTGTGTTATGCCTGGATAACAAAATGGACTTAACATACAGAACTGCAAAAAAAAAAACATTCTCCTCTCAAAGATTTTCTGCAGGGCTTAGAAGTTTCAGATCATAATACAGCACTTGGCATACTTTGAGTTAACAAAAGATGAACTTGCACTGAATGCCTTGAAATCATGCCATAAGTCTTGAAAGCATTTGACACGTCTCAAAGAATTAACAGCTTAAGGAAATGATACAGTTCACAAACCAACAGAACCTCAGTATCTTTCACAAAAAGAAAAGCTATTTTCTCCACAGCAACAAGGCCTCAGTTGATACTTAGAAGAGATCATCTGTATAACAGCCAATGACCCCCAGCACAATCTCTAATCAAACAAGTAAACTAAATGACAAGATAACCATTTGAAATGTTGGGACCTGCTACAGTGAGTCCTCACACATGGAGACTGACTGGGTGAAAAAACAGACTTTTATACCAAGGTCGCCATTTCTTGAGATATTCACTTTTCTCAAAGGTATGGCGATCTTGGAACTAGCATATATAAGTTTGGGGTGTGTGGGGGGGCTTGAAGCGATGTACTAGCTACATGGCCAAGAAGTTTAATGTATTACACAGTGAAAAGTCTAGCTTTGCTGTGTCTTTTTTGCAGTTTTTACTAAATTATTTGTCTGTGTGTCCTTTTTACTCTTTGATTTGGTTGTACTTGTGTAATATGACACAAGAATGCTCATGAGAGTGAGCTGGTGAAAAACAGTATAAAATCTTTAACAGCTGTTAAAGTCCATCAATCAGACAGCCTCATGACCACTGCATTGATTAAGGTATATCAGTTAACCAGGGTCTATATCACAATATCGAAATTACAAAAGTTTGATCGTTGTAATATCGAAACCTAAAGTCCGAAATCCAACAAAACCGAAAACACAGAACAGCGATTTTTTTCCCCAGGGAGAAAAATTGCTGTTCCATGACAAAAAAAAATTAAACTTAAACTAAAGTGGGGAGCTTCACCCCCCCCCCACACCCAACATGGGCTGTGCCCCCCACACCCCCTACTTAAATATACCAACTTCAATATAAATTCAACAAAACTTCTTATGTTCCTGGCCTTCCTACAAACAAAGGATGCATTTAAACCTAGACCATATGAGAGAAACACTAAAAGATGTGAAACTAATTGTACGTTTTGTATATTTATACAGCAAGGTGATAGTTTGTATTGCCCTTATTTAAAGAAAATCAGTAAGAGCAGTGCAGGGGGTGACTAACACTACAAAAGTAATTTACAGGGCACAGTGCAATGAATGCGATGCATTCTATGTGGGTAAGAATGTAAATAAACCCTAGCATAGGATTTCATGTCATCTGTCAGAAATCCGCTCTGGATGTAAAAATAAAGCACTAGCCAAACACCTTTCTCTTCATAAAAGACACACAGGTTTTAAGTTCCAGATCCTAGATCGCATAGACATGGGTGATCTTGAAGGAGATCCCGAATATTCTGGATAAACATGAACTCATGTGGCAATTAAAGCTTAACTCTTTTAGGAAGCCTGGACTGAACTACTACTGTTCAATTAATAATGTACTGGAACTTAGAAAATTGCCACATTGTTTACAAGACTAATTATTTTATTTTATTTTATTTTATTCTAACAGTTGGTTTTAAATACCATTTTAAATCAGTTGTAATTTAAGTGTAGATTTTGTTTCCATCATACATTTTTTTTTCTTTTTTCTTTTTCTGGTTCTCTTTTTTCCACTTTATTCAAAATGTTTAACAATACTAACTAATTATACAATAATTTTATAGATAGTTTTTAGGGTTCTTGTACACAGACCTGAAGAAGTCTAGAAATACAAAAGTGATCTTTGTTAACAATAGGTTATGAAAATAGAATATAATTTTTACAATTGATTTTTTACATGCAAAGTGTATATATATATATTTATATATATTTTTTGATTACCAAATGGACTAAGGTTGATATATTTCCAGCCATGTAGTATGGTGTCTTGGATGAAATCACAGACTTAATAATCTACTTAATAATCTGGTTAAATAAGAGGTACCACATCATTTTAAGTTTTATTTAAAGTACATAAGGGTTATATTATTATGACAGCTACTAAGTAGGGCAGGACCAGCTCGAATGTCACACTGATGGGGGAAGGGATGTGAATTTAACATGTGTACCAATAACACTTTGTTTTACAGCACAATAAACTACTCCCTTGCCTGATAAAAAGTATATATATATATATATATATATATATATATATATATATATATATATATATATATATAGAAAGCTTGTGAGGAAACTATTACTCTATTTTTTTTTACTTGGATCGCTTGTCTGTGTACTTAAAGGATTTTTGACTGGAAACAGACTGACTGCCTTGCTTGGGTTACTTTTGAATACTTAGTCATTTTGTACAATTATATATATATATTATTTTATTTATTTATTTATTTTACATTTGTTGACCGGGCTAGTCTAGCTGGATATATGTCCATTTTCAGTAGAGGCCCGGGGAGAAAAGCTCCACATAGAAAACTAACAGATACAGTACATTAAAACATTAATTACAAGAATATTATGAGATGATATATATATATATATTTTTTTTATTAAGACAAGTTTACGTTTGCTACTTCTACTACTATTGTCTGATCTGATTATTATACAGTGATTAACTAGAGAAATATGGACTGAAAATGTTCCACACAGAGAAGTTTCTTACACTGTTTTGCTCTCCATACCTCCTTGAAAAGGAAATATCCTGAAAAATGCCCATCTCAGACTTAATAAGTGTAAGTCCATTTTTTGGGCCATTCAGTCTCTGTGTTTTGCGATTCCCTCTAGTGAGTCATAGCATTTTAAATGGTTGGCTTGTCACTTTACTTGTCTGATTAGAGATTTCTGCTGGTATGCTTTCATCTTTTGACTTGGTTATACATTATCTGCACAAGTGCAGGCTGACTGATTCCTGCTCAGGGGAGTTGTTACCTCCTAGGCTCCCCTCCCAGCTTCACTTCCCAAAGCACCCAGTACCTCCTTAATTTTATTCTAGCAAGTCAATGGCCTCTGAAACTCGTAGCTTCAACACTTAAAATAGATGGAAACTAGCTATTCATACAATTGATAAACACAGCATTAATTCTCTGCTACGTAATACTGTTCATTGTACAGCACTTTCCCATCATTCTTCAGAAATGATAGACTTGTAAATTTGTACCTTATTAATGCTATCATTCATCTTTAGGTTTAAGAAACTGACACCTACAGAAACTGCACTTTTCTGACCTCCCAAAAGAAACACTGTCAAAATCCCGCAGCTACTCACGTAACTAAATGGTGGGCAAATTACAAACCTGACTTTATTTCTCATAACTGATATGCTTACTTTCATACCTTGATTTTACTTAATAGAATTTCCCTTTATGAAGTACACAAGTACGTTTCAATAATAATTATTGCACCTATTATACTATTCCATGACATTCACTGCATTGTTGGTCCAAGTAAGTACATTAATAACTTTAAGTACCTCTCCATATAACACTGGTAAACCTAAGCAGCATGCTCAACCAAAGGTCTCAGTCTGAAGCACTGTTGCTTGATTACTATCCATCACTTCTAGCTGTACCTGAATCTTGACTGAAGGAATATTTATGAATTCCATGTAGCTTCTCAGCAAAATATTCAAACCAAATGGTAAAAAAGGTTATGCAGACAAACCATTCATTAAAAACTGCAAGAAAGACCCAGCCAAGCTAGAGTCTTCACTGTGTGAAATCATAAATGTCCTGTAGTTGAGGCCCATGCAATATAATAGTGTTTCAGCAACATGGCTTCTGAATGCCAATTACTTTTTTCTTTTTATGTTTTTAGGGCTAAAGGCTCAACAAGTAAAAAGCCCTTATGAGTAAATACAGGCCAATAAATCTATATCCCAGTAGCTATATGGGGGTTTGTCTTTACTGGCCTGAATGTACCCATAAAGACTTAAAAGTAAAAAAAAGTCAAAAGTCATGGGCATTCAGAAGCCATGTAGCTGAGACACTATTATGCCCTTAAGTGGTCATTTGGATATATCCATTGGCCTCCACTACAGGAGGTTTAAGGTAGTACACAGTGAATACAATAGTTTGGCCGGGTCTTTCTTGAAGTTTGTACTGAATGAATTCACTAAAATATGTTACATTGCTTTATAACAGGCAAGTAATGGTTGAAAGTGTGACCTATTAACTCTTTGCAAAAACAGCTGGCACCTAAACCAAATCCTCACTGCTAAAAGTAATGCAACTGGTGCCTCATGTCCATACTGGACCCACATTCAGCTATTAACAAGGCAGCATATAAAACTACATTTTGAAAACAATGATGTCTTCATAATAGATTGGTCATTATTGTATTCTAAAACAATGAGTAAAAAGTTCATACAGGAAAACAAAAGTCTAGCAGATCTAGAGTTTTCACTGTGATACCTTAAACCTCTTGTATCAGAGGCAACATGGGATATATGCAAATTAACCCTTAAGGATATCGGGTGTTTCAGCTAAATGGCAATTCTGAATGTCCATGACTTTTTCTTTTACTTTTACCTTTAAGTCTATTTATGGACAATTTCAGGCCAATAAAGCCAAACCCTCTAGCTGTGGACATGCATGTTTCTGCCTTCTTATGGCATCAGCACAGCATAAAATGGAATGTTTGTCTTTTGGAGACATAGGGTTGTCATACCCAACTAATATCCATAAACATTAGGATGTCTTCAAAATATCCCAACTAACAAACTGTATTTCAGACAGCTGGTCATACAAACACAGGTGTTTTGCATTAGGCAAGTACTTAACCGTTTGACGTTAGTCTTCTTATATGTTTTAAGGACATCTGCAACAACTTGCTTGATGTATGTTTCAACAGTGTGGTACCTTTCTTCCTGGATTAAGCCTTTAATGGCTAGAGAACTAAAATCTGCACTATGAATGGGAAATTCCCATTAATTAAGTAAATGCAACTGAAACCTCTACAAATGTTTATGTAATTGATATCATGAGGAATTTTTGTTACTCTTAATCAAAGGATGGGCACGTATCACTTCATGTTTTTTATATTGTATTCTGAAATGGCAGTAAAGATATGTTATTTCCTGAATAAAGTCAATGCAGTTTCCATATAGGTTAGTAAATAATTGAGAAGTATTTTTCCTTTTCTGTGTTACAAATGACTGACTCATTTATTTGCCAAAGTTTCCTTTAGTATGATATCTGAAGAATCAAAATCTGCTTTAAAAAGTTGTGTTTCTATTAGTTGTTTATCTGCTGTTGCACAATAACTACTTATTGAATGAATACTGCAATGCCTAGAGACTTGCTGAATTTGATTAAGTGGAAGCTCCTTGGGTTGCTAGAGTTTTCAAGTACTTCAGATTTGTGTTTTGCTTTTGGAAAAGGCATATGATTGCACAATCTTGTGTGATGCTATACATCAGTATACATCATGGGGCCATAACTGAGGCATTCAGACCCTCTACGTGAGGAGGTAGAGATATGAGCACATTCTCAGTACAAGTCAAACACTTCCAAGGAGAGTACAAGTCTCTGACAAGGATATGGCTTGCCTTTTCATAACTTTCATGGAAAGGATATGAAGGCATAGATGAAATTTGAATATCATTTAATTTGAGGACATTAGTTTTGCACTGTTATTATTTACAAATGATATCTTCTTATCTCCAGGTGTATCTGATCAGTAGCATGAAGTGGACTGATTCCCTGCTGAGTCTTACAGCTGCTGGGAAATAAAGCTGCACATTCAAATTTGAGACTAAAAGAGGTTCTCCCATTCGATTCTTGGCTGGAGCGCCTTCTGTGTGGAGTCTGCATGCCTCCCCACGGTCGAGTGGCCTTCGAAAGATATGCGTGAATGGGCATGCCTTTGTTGAAGGTTGGGCATTAAGCTGGCACCTCGGCACCATAAAAAGACTGGAGTTCTTAATCCCTAACTGGGAAAAGCCGAAAGAAGAACAACATTCAAATCTGAAACTAAGGTTCTATTTTGGAAAAGAGTAGACCCCCTTGACTTAGGGGAGGAGAAATAGCTGCTACAAATTGTTGAGTTTAAGTACCTTGGGATAATATTTATAAGCAAAGGCAGATGGGGATTTACAGAATGACTAGCAAATGGGTGTCATGAGAACAATCCCAAAGGTACACTGCACTGGACTGTAGTAAAGAAGCAGGAGCGGGTCATAACTCTCAATTTACTGGTCAGTCTATATCTACACCCTCCCATATGTTTACAAGCTTTGAGTACCAATGAAAGGATGACACCACAGATACAAACATAGGCAGGGTGGTTAGACTGACTTTCTGTGGGACAGTGTGGGGTTTGACAACCTATGAGGAATGTGGAATATTGAATCACTTCTGCTTGGTAAAGAGAAGTCAGCTGAGGTGATTTGGACACCTGATGATGCTCCATTGCTCCCCCTATGGGAGGAGTATAAGGCATGGTCTACTAGGGTGAAAACACTAGACCAGACATGTGATATGCTGGAATTATCTTTCTCAGCTTGCTGAGAATGCCTGGGGATCCTACAGGATGAGACAGCATCTGGTGGTGGGGACATGGAAGTCTGGTTTCTTTGAATCAGCCTGGGACCACTTAAATTATAAAACATTAAGCATTAATAAGAAAACAGACATTAGTACTTTGTAGAAGATACCATATATGTTCAAAACCATGTTTCATGTCATGATCTTAATGGTTCTTTAAACAAGATTTGCAGAAACTACGGACTAATAATAATTTTAACCTGTGTGCCCTGTATGCCTTTTTATATTCATTTTCTTTTTTTAAGGATAGTCACCAACACTCTATCCACTGTTTATGCAACTCTCTCTACTTCCGTGTCTATTTTACATGTAATATCCTTAATTTTAGGCAGACTTCCTTCTTGGACATAATATAAAATCTAATTGTTTCTTTACTTTATAAGTAGGTAGGTAGTTTTGTAATTATTAGGCTTTAACCAGTTGTTTTCAGAGTTGCTTAGCACTCATTTAGTCTTCTTCTTTTTACTTTACCACAAGATAGATAAGGCAGACTGGAAGGAACTTAGGCAGTGCAACAGTTTAAGAGGGAAGCTTGGAACCATGATGGACATGGTAAGCAGGGATTTTCTTGTCTTTATTCCTTGCAACACCACAGACTAAATAATTAAATTATGGGGAATTGCAGTATCCACATGATTTATCATTTCATAACTACGTATACACTGACATATTGGCTACTTATAAACATTTACAATAAGTGCACAGTGACATACAATTCGTGAATGTTTGAGGGAGCTCTATCATCCAACAAAAAATGTCTCTTGGTGACTGTAATCTCCTGATCTTGTTTTCCAGAACTAGTAAATCCCACATGGCTTCTACTATCTGACTGAACTTTGAGACTACAGTTCATGCCTGTTTTGTTTCTAGCCTTGCAAAGTGTTTCTCTTTTCCTCGCATCTGTGCGGTCATGTAATTATTATACAAAGGTAAGGAAAGTGTGAGGTGAAATTCCCCATATAGGGGTGTGGGAGGGAATTGCATCCCCCTGAAAAAAATGATTCACTTACAGGTTTGGGAGTTTTGTCATTGATCCCCTTGTAGCAATGAAACTGGAGTGATCAGGCGCTCTCTCTCTTCTAATACTGGACTCGTATGTCAATATGAATGAATAAAAAGAATAAAAAGTCTTGCTTTGCTGTTTAGCCTCTTTGTTTACCACAGTCGGTGGTTACTTTTGGGTCAGAGTTATTTGTGACATTATATTTGGCAGGAGAAAGGAGCGTGTTTTTGGACTCGTATGTCAGTCTGTCTATATGTCTGTCTGATTGCTTATATCCATCTTTCCATCACTTTCATTTCACTATATCTGTCTCTATATATCTGTCTGTCTATCATTCAATCTAATCTATTCATTTGTCCATCTAGATCTATAATCAGATTAATCAATCCTTCTGTCTCAATGTATTTATATATAGCCACAAATTTGTCTGTCAGTATATCTACCTATCCATAAGTCTGTTTATATTTGTCTGTACAAATACAAATATTTAAAATTGCATATATATTGTATATATTGAAAAAATATATGTATTTGAAAACAGACATGTACATGCACACACAAGTGTATATATATATATATATATATATATATATATATATATATATATATATATAAAAACTTAAACAACTAACACCAGTGTGGAGTTTGTCTCCTGGGTGGACCGTGATAGAGGAAAAAACGAGACTACAGCCAGGATTCAGATTTGTTTTATTTTACAAAAATCGCTGTGAACTTCTTCAGAAATCTGTATGTAAGCATTCCTTGCAAGGCTTATTTATACATTAACTTAGTGGGTGCGGGTAAGGTTCTGATTGGCTGGTGTAGCTTTAACCCAGAGACGCTTAGTGCCGTAGGATATGGAGGGGGTCTGAGCGTGCGCTGAGTGGCTATCTTAGCCATTTTAGAACGCTTTTGATATTAAGACTGCCGTTAAGTCCCGGCGGCATGTCAGCTTGTAGTCTGATCTGCCATTTGAGCTCCTGGACCTCTAGTCTTGTGTTGCTGCCACTTGTGAAGTTAGTGACTTTTTGTAAGACCAGAAACTTGAAGCTTGGGGGGTTTTTGCACAGATCTGTGTGTTTGGCTATAGCGTTAGTGTGGTCGTGCCTCCTAATCGCTTGGAGGTGTTCCTTAATTCTATCGCTAAGCTTGCGCGTAGTCATGCCGACGTAGAAGGCATGGCAGTGGGCGCAGCAACCCAGGTAAACCACTTCTTGGCTGTTACAGTCAAACCAAGCAAGGCTCACAGTCAACGACTGCAAATTCCTTATGAGAAAACTTGAGAAGCTTCTCATCAACCACCGCAATGTGGAGTTTGACAATTTCTTTCTGGACAAATGCATAGGCCTTAACATCGTCCCGAAAGGATTAAGAGTGTACAAATTCCCGAACGGAACACTGGAGAGTGACGAGACTTTCAAAGCACTAAGTGAAGTGTACAACCAAGCCGGGATACAGGCGATGAAAGTCTTAATCACTCACAACAAGAGAAAACTAGATGACCTACAAGAAGATATCAGGGGGCTATTCGACACGATCACCCAACACCCAGCAGCATCCAGCTTTACAGAAGATCTGCACGACATCGAATCCAGAATCGCCAAGCACACAGAAGAGATCACCGTAAAGAAAAAGAAGAAACTTCAGAGGGATTGGCGCCAATACCAGGACAATAAAGCTTTCCCCAGAGAGCCCGCCAAATCCTCCAAAGGAGGAAACAACAGGGACCTGTCCACAAGTACCAACGAATTACCCAACTCCTCTACCCACAGCACGGACCGCACCAACAACCCACCAGGAAACACGTCAAGTACTGGACGACGACTGCCGCACCTGGAGGGTAGCCCCAAAGCGATTGCCCAAAGGCACACGTCCACCAAAAGGGGCACTCATCTCCCGCAAACGACAAATGCAAGGTCCCAAAGGACACCTGAGTACACCACCAGTACTCCGGCACCTAACCCCCAGACGCTACAGGCGCCTTTTTTAGGACAGGGCATGGACACCACAGAGACCGGGCCGCCAGTCCCACACTGCGCCCAGAAGGGGAAAGGAAGGGGCAAATCGAACAACAACCACCAGCCCCCCTCGACAACCAAAAGGCCCTCGTACTCCACCAGGGGAAAGAGACCCAGAAGGTTAGCGGTCTAAGTTCTCCCCGTCTCACAAATGTCGGTCCAGAACCCCCACACGCCGAAGGGGACATCTTTAACCTCTCAGGTAAAACTCTGGATAATGACTCCCTAAGCGTTCTCAGCAAAGGTCTCAATTTCATCCCGTCCCAGAGAGGACGCATCACGGACATTATTATAGACCTTAAACTGTACTGTAGGAAACTGAACCTTAAACATTGTTTTCATAACAATCACAGCATGCAGAGAATGTTTGATAATTGTTTATTTGATAATTCCTCGCAAAATTCTGTGTTTGGTGATACTTCTGTGTTTGGTGATATTCCGGTGCTTAGTGATAGTTCATTGTTTGGTGATAACCCAGCGGTTGGTGTAGTCTCGTTCAATGCTTTCCCTCCGAATGCTGACATGCCTGATTCTAACCTTGCCCCCAGTAGCAGCCTCAGCACCCAATCAAGTGACACCACTGATAGTCACACCAGAGTGCTAAAGAGAAAAAGCGTATGGAACCCCACGCTGAACAACCACATCAGCGTTTTCTCCAAAGTCTGCGAGAATGAATGCAGACTTATCCTGGCCAACAAACCCACTCAACAAGCTAAGTAGGGACAAGGAGATTAGAATAGTCAAAGCAGACAAAGGGGCAGGCATAGTAATTCTAGACGAAGAATGGTACACATGCCAAATGCGTAAAACCCTGAATAGCACTGACTGCTACAAAACGGTCTCCAAAGAAGATGTAATATCCAGCTTTGACAAAATAGACAAACTACTCAAGAAAATGGCGCGCACTGGTAAAATCAGCGAGGAGGAGTTTGAATTCATGCAAACAGACTCTCCCGATGTAGGCAAACTCTTTGGGATTCCTAAAATCCACAAAGACAGGCAAAACCCTCCCTTACGACACATAGTGTCTTCAAGAAGAACCAAAACGGAGTACATCTCCGAACTACTGGATCACTTCCTGAACCCAATCGTCCAAAGCACGGAATTCTACTTGAAGGACTCGTGGCAGTTCCTACACGAGATCTCAGAATTCCAAGCCAATCATGAATACAAGGACAGGATCCTAGTTTCCCTGGATATAGTGGGACTATACCCCAGCATTCCCCACAAAGAGGGCATATCCATGGTAAAAAAGTTCCTCACCCACCACAGAAACATGGACCCTAACAGGGCAGACAGTTTAAAGACAACTTTTACCAGCAACTTAAAGGTGTCGCCATGGGTGCCAAAATGGCCCCTGCATACGCCAACCTTGTACTTAGCTGCTGGGAGAAGGACACCCTCACCAGCATTCCAGGCTTCAACCAAGTGGCGTTATACAAACGTTATATAGACGACATGGCTTTCATCTGGGAAGGCAATGCCCGAGAGTTAGAAATATTCATAAAAAAGATCAACGAAAGCATCAGCTTCCTA